>NW_021275746.1:0-1780 GCF_002162155.2 Triticum dicoccoides | reverse complement strand
CCCGGGCTGAGGTCTCAGAAGTAGCAGCACTGCAACTCCAAAGAATCAGTCGACTAACTCCAGCGCCAACCAGAGACAAAGTTCACACAAAACAAGAAGACTTAAGCAACATGATTACCCTTATATGGTGGGGATGGACACCTTCATCTTCGGCAGGTGCTTGGTCGGCTTCGACGGGGCCGCCCTGGGTTGCTTCGACGCCTTTTCAGTCGGCGCCGGAGAGGTGGTCCAAGGGCGCTTGGTCGACTGTGTAGCAGTCGCAACCCCCTCGCCGCGTTCGGTCGCAGGATCATGGACAAGTTTCGACCGCCTTTCCGAGCGCGGTGGTGCGACCTCCTCCTCCTCCTCCTCTTCCTCGTCCTCATCGTCATCATCATCATCGTCATCGTCATCATCACCGGCCTCAGCGGCGTCCGAGTCCCACTCCTCCTCCTGGCTCTCGCCCCCGCTCGCTTCTCCCTCCTCAGTCGGAGCCTGCGCTCCGTTGGGCATCGAGTACAGTTCAGTGAGGGCCTGAGGGACAACAAGACAAAGATCAGTCGACCAATCGGCAGAGAAAACAGAAATAAATATGACGAGAATACAATGGGAAGTGGAGCAGACATACCTTGTTTGGGTCACTGTGGCAGTCGAGTGGAGGAATCCTTCTGGCCCCGCGAGGGTTGTCCTTGTTCCCAGTAACAGCGGCCATCCACCTTTCCAGAGTGGCATCGTCGACTGTTTCTGGATTGACCCGAGTCACATCCTCAGTCTCGCACTACAACCACATGCAATGGCTCCGGAACTGAAGAGGCTGGATTCGGCGCCTAAGGAAAACTTCCAGGAGATCCATACCCGTCACTCCCTCCCGAACCAACTGAACTATGCGCTCCATCAGCATCTTCACGTCAGCTTTCTCCTCCGGAATCAACTTCAGAGAGGAGGGCTTGTTCACTCGGTCCATGGTAAATTGAGGGAGTCCACTCGACTGCCCCGGCGTCGACTCGTCCTGGCAGTAGAACCAGGTCGACTGCCAGCCTCTGACTGACTCGGGAAATGTCATGGCTGGGAAGGTGCTCTTGTTCCTCACCTGGATCCCCAGACCTCCACACATTTGGACCACTCGGGTTCTTTCGTCGCCTGGACTCGCCTTCTTCACGGTTTGAAAGCGACATGTGAATATGTGCTTGAACAAGCCCCAATGTGGTCGACAGCCCAGAAAACTCTCACCCATGGACACAAACGCGGCAAGATAGGCGATAGAATTCGGGGTGAAGTGGTGGAGTTGCGCTCCAAAAAAGTTCAAGAAACCACGGAAGAAAATGCTCGGCGGCAAAGAGAATCCGCGGTCGACATGGGTAGCCAGAAGCACGCACTCACCCTCTTCCGGTTGGGGCTGCCACTCTTTCCCCAGAAGCCTCGCAGCTCCATGAGGGATCAGGCCCTCATTGGCCATGTCGAGGAGATCCTTCTCCGTGATGGTCGACTGGATCCAATCTCCCTGGACCCAGCCTTTCGGCAGGCGAGATCTAGACGAAGACCCGCCGCGGCTGGTGGATCTCCCCTTCGCCTTCTCTGTCGCCGACGCCTTCTTCGCGCGCTCCAGCGCCGCCGTCTTCTCCTTGACCATGGCTACCGGCGGGGCGCGTGAGGAGAAGTGGTGCGGAGGCGAGAGCGAGCACGTTGGGCGGAGACGAAGGGGGCAGAGAGAGAATGCTGAGGCACTGTTCAAAAAACCCTCGTCGGGCGCATTTATAAGATCCCTTCCGAGTGGATGACAGGTGGGCCCAGTCGATCTAAT
>NW_021275745.1:0-756 GCF_002162155.2 Triticum dicoccoides | reverse complement strand
ACGTCCTCGCACGTTCGTAGTCGGATCGTCAAAGTCGACTTCCACCAAAGCGAAATCCACCATCTCATCGAAAGACGGGACACCTTTGCCTCTATCAAGTGGTATCAGATTTCCAGGTTGCTCGGTGAGATTTTACAGTTTTTCGTAGTTTAGATCGAGTCTGTTCTTCATACCTATAGTCCACGAAAAAGCCACAAAAAAAAATTAGGGTTAGTTCATCATATCCGAACCAATCTGAGCCTTGCATAATCTTTTTAGGGTTTTGCTTTGTTGAATTTGCGGTTGCATCGTCGTGTCTAGTTGCTGGTCTTAGAGTCTAGTCTTTTAGAGTTTCGAGTTCTGGTCATAAGTTGTCACGCCGCCGCCGCACCATCATCATCGCCCCTGCCATCTACCACCACCGCTTATCCGCCACCGCTCCGAATCCGTATCCATATACCACCACCTATCCGTGTCCATATACCACCACCGATCCATATCCATATACTACCACCGCTACCACCACCGCTGCCATATACCACCACCATATATCCACCACCAATCCGAGTTCTTTGCTTATTAGGTTTGTTTTCGGGATCCATCTAGATTCCGATTTGTGTTTCCTTGCCGGAGTAGGTTTCGGAAAAAAAAAAATTCGAGTCGGGTAGCCACGCTCCGTTTAGGCCCAAAATTTTTCGAAAACGCATTTTTCGAAAAAATTTCTGGCTATCCTATTTTTAGGTGTTTCTGAGTGTTTTGAGACAGGTGCCATTATAG
>NW_021275744.1:0-811 GCF_002162155.2 Triticum dicoccoides | reverse complement strand
CAGACGTTGATGCTTTCCTTTTCTTTGCGGCTTCTGTCATGGTACTAAGTCTGACAGTAAGTATAGGGGGTACGAATGAGGAGGCAAGGTCCTAGCTACGGTGAGATTGTACACAAGTGTTTACGAGTTTAGGCCCCTCTCGGAGGAGGTAAAAGCCCTACTTCTCGGTGCCCTGAGGCAGTCGATAGGAATATGGGAGCGTGTGTTACAGGGGGTGCGAACCTGAAAGGATCGAGAAGAGGTGTTTAGAGGGGGGGGGGGTGATTAGACACTAAGTGAGAAAAGTAGCAGATTTTAATTTCTTTAAGCTTAAGTGGAGTTTTGGCACAAGTTTAACATTCACAATACATATCAAGCAAGCATGCAAAGAGTATATGAGTAGCGGAAAGAAAAGCATGCAACTTGCAAGAATGTAAAGGGATGGGATTGGAGTGTGCAAACACAATTTGGAGACAAGGAGATTTTTGAGCCGTGGTTCCGATAGGTGGTGCTATCGTACATCCACGTTGATGGAGACTTCAACCCACGAAGGGTAATAGCTGTGCGAGTCCACGGAGGTCTCCACCCACAAAGGGTCCACGAAGAAGCAACCTTGTCTATCCCACCATGGCCGTCGCCCATGAAGGACTTGCCTCACTAGGGTAGATCTTCACGAAGTAGGCGATCTCCTTGCCCTCACAAACTCCCTAGTTTAACTCCACAATCTTGTCGGAGGCTCCCAAGTGACACCTAGCCAATCTAGGAGACACAACTCTCTAAGAAGTAACAAATGGTGTGTTGATGATGAACTCCTTGCTCTTGTGCTTCAAAT
>NW_021275743.1:0-1236 GCF_002162155.2 Triticum dicoccoides | reverse complement strand
GTCCCGAAGCTATTTCCATAGTTGTTGAACCCAAAGATGCACTTACGTGTCGTTCATCAACACTCGCAGTTTTGGCCGATTCTGGCCCGTTTTGTGGACTATAACTCGCTGTTTCGGGTCCCGGAGGGATTTCCACGATTGACGAACCCCTGGTGCGTTTATGTTTCGGTCATCAACAATCGCGGTTTTCTTCGATTCTGTCCCTTTCGTGGACTACTACTCACCGTTTTGGGGTCCTAAAGCGATTTCCATTGTGTCGAACCCCAATGTGTGCTTACGTGTTGGTCGTCAAGTCTCGCAGTTTTGGCCAATTCTGGCACGTTTCTTGGACTATTACTCAGTTTTGGGGTCCCGAAGTGATTTCCACGATTGACGAACCCCGGGGGTGCGTTTATGTGTCGGTCATCAACACTCACAATTTTGGTTAATTCTGGCCGTCTCGTGGACTATTACTCGCTGTTTTGGGGTCCCGGAGTGATTTCCATGATTGACGAACCTCTGGGTGCATTTACATGTCGCTCATCAACACTCGCAGGTTTTGTTGATTCCGTCCCGTTTCATGGACTATTACTCACCGTTTTGGGGTCCCAAAGAGATTTCCATTTTTGTCGAACCCCAAGGTGTGCTTGCGTGCTGGTCGTCAAGACTCGCAGTTTTGGCCGATTTTGGCCCGTTTTGAACTATTACACAGTTTTGGCATCCTGAAGTGATTTCCACGATTGACAAACCCTACGGTGCGCTTACGTGTCGGTCATCAACAATCGCAGTTTTGGCTGATTCTTGTCCGTTTGGTGCACTATTACTCACCGTTTTGGGGTCCTAGAGCGATTTACAGGATTTGCGATCCCCGGGGTGCGTTTATGTGTCGGTTATCAACACTCACCATTTTGCCCAATTCTGGTCTGTCACGTGGACAATTACTCACTGTTTTGGGGTCCTAGAGCGATTCTCACGATTCACAATCCCAGGGGTGCGTTTACGTGCCCGTTGTCAACACTCATAGTTCTGGCCAATTCTGACCCGTTTCGTGGACTATTACTCACCTTTTTGGGGTCCCGAAGCGATTTCCATAGTTGTTGAACCCAAAGATGCACTTAGGTGTCGTTCATCAACAATCGCAGTTTTGGCCGATTCTGGTCCGTTTGGTGCACTATTACTCACCGTTTTGGGGTCCCGGAGGGATTTCCACGATTGACGAACCCCGGGGTGCGTTTATGTGTCGGTTATCAACACTCA
>NW_021275742.1:0-958 GCF_002162155.2 Triticum dicoccoides | reverse complement strand
TATAGCTAGGCTTTCCAAGCCTCTTTTATTTTACTAGTTGTCTGTACTCAGACAAGTTACTTCCGCTGCTGGTTTGTATGACTGTATGACTTGTATGTGGGGTCGTGAGACCCGTACCTTTGTGTATGTTATGTATGGCTCTCTGAGCCTTAAATAAAGTACTTGTGTCGTAGAGTCATGTTGTGATGCTTCGTTGTATTTGCACATATCGAGCATATTGTGTGTATGATTGAAATGCTTGGTATGTGTGGGATCTGACTATCTAGTTGTTTATCTTTAGTAGTCTCTCTTACCGGGAAATGTCTCCTAGTGTTACCGCTGAGCCATGGTAGCTTGCTACTGCTCTGGAACACTTAGGCTGGCCGGCATGTGTCCTTCTTCGTTCCTGTGTCCGTCCCTTCGGGGAAATGTCACGCTTTGAGTACCGGAGTCCTGTTAGCCCGCTACAGCCCGGTTTACCGGAGTCCTGCTAGCCCAGTGCTACAGCCCGGACCCACTTGCTGATGACCGACACGTTCGAAGCTGGGTCATGGATGCCTGTCCATGTAAGTCTATGCCACTTTGGGTTTACGACTAGTCATGTCAGCCCGGGCTCTTTATCATATGGATGCTAGCGACACCATCATATACGTGAGCCAAAAGGCGCAAACGGTCCCGGGCAGAGGTAAGGCGACACCCGTGGGGATACCGTGCGTGAGGCCGCAAAGTGATATGAGGTGTTACCGGCTAGATCGATGTGACATCGAGTCGGGGTCCTGACATCCTATATATATGGCACTTACGAAAATTCAGTTAGCGTCGCCAGTTCGTTCCACTTTTCTCGCGTGCGCGATCTCGACGCCGCCGACGCCGCCGTGTCATCGCCCTCGCTGCCCCCGTCGCCCTCGCCGGCCCCGTCGCCCATCGTCGTCGTCGTCGCGCGCCCCCGCCGCCCGTCGTCGTCGCCGCCCCCGCCGCC
>NW_021275741.1:0-3253 GCF_002162155.2 Triticum dicoccoides | reverse complement strand
CATGGCAATCCCTACTCACTCACATTGATATCTATTAATGGGCATCTCCATAGCCCTTTGATATGCCTAGTTGATGTGAGACTATCTTCTCCTTTTTTGTCTTCTCTACAACCACCATTCTATTCCACATATAGTGCTATGTCCATGGCTCACGCTCATGTATTGCGTGAAAGTTGAAAAAGTTTGAGATTACTAAAGTATGAAACAATTACTTGGCTTGTCATCGGGGTTGTGCATGATTAAATACTTTGTGTGATGAAGATAGAGCAACAGCCAGACTATATGATTTTGTAGGGATAACTTTCTTTAGCCACATTATTTTGAGAGGACATGATTAGTTGATTAGTATGCTTGAAGTATTACTATTTCTTATGTCAATATGAACTTTTATTTTGAATCATTTGGATATGAACATTCATGCGACAATAAAGAAAATTACATTGAGAATTATGCTAGGGAGCATTCCACATCAAAAATTCTATTTTTATCATTTACCTACTCGAGGACGAGCAGGAATTAAGCCTGGGGATGCTTGATACGTCTCCAACGTATCTATAATTTTTGATTGTTCCATGCTATTACTTTACCCGTTTTGAATTTTTATGGGCTTCACTTTACACTTTTATATCATTTTTGGGACTAACCTACTAACCGGAGGCCCAGCCCAAATTGCTATTTTTTGCCTATTTCAATGTTTCGAAGAAAAGGAATATCAAACGGAGTCCAAACGAGATGAAACCTTCGGGAACGATCTTTTTGGAACTAATGCAAACCTGGAGATTTGGAGTGGAAGTCAGGCAACAAGCGAGGCGCCCACGAGGGTGCCCGGCGCGCCGCCTACAGGTGGGCGCCACCGCACCCTCGTGGGCCCCTCAAGCGTTCACCAACCTACTTATTCCTCCTATGCATACCCACGTACCCTGAAACCATCGAGGAGCACCACGAAAACCTAATTCCACCGCTGCAACCTTCTGTATCTGCGAGATCCCATCTTGGAGCCTACGCCGGCGCTCCGCCAAAGGGGGAATCGACCATGGAGGGCCTTTACATCATCTCCAAGGCCCTTCCGATGAGTTTTGAGTAGTTTACCACAGACCTTCGGGTCCATAGTTATTATCTAGATGGCTTCTTCTCTCTCTTTGAATCTCAATACAAATTTCTCCTCGATCTTCTTGGAGATCTATTCGATGTAACTCTTTTTGCGGTGTGTTTGTCGAGATCCGATGAATTGTGGGCTTACGATCAAGTTTATCTATGAGAAATATTTGAATCTCCTCTGAATTCTTTTATGTGTGATTATGATACGTCTCCAAGATATTTATAATTTATGAAGCATTAATGCTATTTTATTATCTGTTTTGAATGATTACGGGATTTATTATACACTTCTATATTACTTTTGGGACTAACCTATTAACCGGAGGCCTAGCCCATATTGTTGTTTTATTGCCTGTTTCAGTATTTCGAGGAAAAGGAATATCAAACGGAGTCCAAACGGAATGAAACCTTCGGCATCGTGATTTTTTGGAAGAATATCATCCTGGAGAGTTGGAGTTCAAGTCAGAAGATCCTCGAGGAGGCCAGGAGATAGGGGGGCGCCCCCCTCCCCTACTGGGTGCGCCCCCTGTCTCGTGGGCCCCTCGAGAACCTCCCGACCAACTTCTTTCGCCTATATAAGCCTACGTACCCTAAAACCATCGAATATCAAGATGGATCTGGAGTTCCGCCGCCGCAAGCCTCTGTAGCCACCAAAAACCCCTCGGGTGCCCGTTCTGGCACCCTGCCGGAGGGGGGATCCATCACTGGTGGCCATCTTCATCATCCCGATGCTATCCATGACGAGAAGGGAGTAGTTCACCCTCGGGGCTGAGGGTATGTACCAGTAGCTATGTGTTTGATCTCTCTCTCTCTCTCATGTTCTCTCTATGGCACGATCTTGATGTATCGCGAGCTTTGCTATTGTAGTTGGATCTTATGATGTTTCTCCCTCTCTACCCTCTTGTGATGAATTGAGTTTCCCTCTTGAAGTTATCTTATCGGCTTGAGACTTTATTTGAGAGCACTTGATGTATGTATTGCCGTGCTTATCTGTGGTGAAAATGGGATATCACGTGCCACTTGATGTATGTTTTGGTGACGAACTTGCGGTTCCGCCCATGAACCTGTGCATAAGGGTTGGCGCACGTTTTCTTGACTCTCCAGTATAAACTTTGGGGCACTCTTTGAAGTACTTTGTGTTGGTTGGATAGATTAATCTGATATTGTGTCATTCATATCATATAATCATGCCCACGGATACTTGAGGTGACAATGGAGTATCTAGGTGACATTAGGGTTTTGGTTGATTTGTGTCTTAAGGTGTTATTCTAGTACGAACTCTTGAATAGATCGATCCGAAAGAATAACTTTGAGGTGGTTTCGTACCCTACCATAATCTCTTCATTTTTTCTCCACTATTAGTGGCTTTGGAGTGACTCTTTGTTGCATCTTGAGGGATTGTTATATGATCTATCTATGTTATTATTGTTGAGAGAACTTGCACTAGTGAAAGTATGAACCCTAGGCCTTGTTTCCTATCATTGCAATACTGTTTGTGCTCACTTTTATCATTAGTTACCTTGCTGTTTTTATTATTTCAGATTACAAAAACCTATATATACCATCCATATTGCACTTGTATCACCATCTCTTCGCCGAACTAGTGCACCTATACAATTTACCATTGTATTGGGTGTGTTGGGGACACAAGAGACTCTTTGTTATTTGGTTGCAGGGTTGTTTGAGAGAGACCATCTTCATCCTACGCCTCCCACGGATTGATAAACCTTAGGTTATCCACTTGAGGGAAATTTGCTACTGTCCTACAAACCTGTGCACTTGCAGGCCCAACAACGTCTACAGGAAGAAGGTTGTGTAGTAGACATCAGATTACATTATCTTTGCAAGTCTCTTCGAATTATCAGTTTGGTTTGGCCTACTAGATTGATCTTTCTTGCAATGGGAGAAGTGCTTAGCTTTGGGTTCAATCTTGTAGTGTCCTTTCCTAGTGACAGCAGGGGCAGCACGGCACGTATTGTCTTGTTGCCATCGAGGATAAAAAGATGGGGTTTATATCATATTGCATGAGTTTATCCCTCTACATCATGTCATCTTTCTTAATGCGTTACTCTGTTCTTTATGAACTTGATACTCTAGATGCATGCTGGATAGCGGTTGATGTGTGGAGTAATATAGTACATGCAGGCAGGAGTCG
>NW_021275740.1:0-2013 GCF_002162155.2 Triticum dicoccoides | reverse complement strand
GATCAAGTTTATCTATGAGAAATATTTGAATCTCCTCTGAATTCTTTTATGTGTGATTATGATACGTCTCCAAGATATTTATAATTTATGAAGCATTAATGCTATTTTATTATCTGTTTTGAATGATTACGGGATTTATTATACACTTCTATATTACTTTTGGGACTAACCTATTAACCGGAGGCCTAGCCCATATTGTTGTTTTATTGCCTGTTTCAGTATTTCGAGGAAAAGGAATATCAAACGGAGTCCAAACGGAATGAAACCTTCGGCATCGTGATTTTTTGGAAGAATATCATCCTGGAGAGTTGGAGTTCAAGTCAGAAGATCCTCGAGGAGGCCAGGAGATAGGGGGGCGCCCCCCTCCCCTACTGGGTGCGCCCCCTGTCTCGTGGGCCCCTCGAGAACCTCCCGACCAACTTCTTTCGCCTATATAAGCCTACGTACCCTAAAACCATCGAATATCAAGATGGATCTGGAGTTCCGCCGCCGCAAGCCTCTGTAGCCACCAAAAACCTCTCGGGTGCCCGTTCTGGCACCCTGCCGGAGGGGGGATCCATCACTGGTGGCCATCTTCATCATCCCGATGCTATCCATGACGAGAAGGGAGTAGTTCACCCTCGGGGCTGAGGGTATGTACCAGTAGCTATGTGTTTGATCTCTCTCTCTCTCTCATGTTCTCTCTATGGCACGATCTTGATGTATCGCGAGCTTTGCTATTGTAGTTGGATCTTATGATGTTTCTCCCTCTCTACCCTCTTGTGATGAATTGAGTTTCCCTCTTGAAGTTATCTTATCGGCTTGAGACTTTATTTGAGAGCACTTGATGTATGTATTGCTGTGCTTATCTGTGGTGAAAATGGGATATCACGTGCCACTTGATGTATGTTTTGGTGACGAACTTGCGGTTCCGCCCATGAACCTGTGCATAAGGGTTGGCGCACGTTTTCTTGACTCTCCAGTATAAACTTTGGGGCACTCTTTGAAGTACTTTGTGTTGGTTGGATAGATTAATCTGATATTGTGTCATTCATATCATATAATCATGCCCACGGATACTTGAGGTGACAATGGAGTATCTAGGTGACATTAGGGTTTTGGTTGATTTGTGTCTTAAGGTGTTATTCTAGTACGAACTCTTGAATAGATCGATCCGAAAGAATAACTTTGAGGTGGTTTCGTACCCTACCATAATCTCTTCATTTTTTCTCCACTATTAGTGGCTTTGGAGTGACTCTTTGTTGCATCTTGAGGGATTGTTATATGATCTATCTATGTTATTATTGTTGAGAGAACTTGCACTAGTGAAAGTATGAACCCTAGGCCTTGTTTCCTATCATTGCAATACTGTTTGTGCTCACTTTTATCATTAGTTACCTTGCTGTTTTTATTATTTCAGATTACAAAAACCTATATATACCATCCATATTGCACTTGTATCACCATCTCTTCGCCGAACTAGTGCACCTATACAATTTACCATTGTATTGGGTGTGTTGGGGACACAAGAGACTCTTTGTTATTTGGTTGCAGGGTTGTTTGAGAGAGACCATCTTCATCCTACGCCTCCCACGGATTGATAAACCTTAGGTTATCCACTTGAGGGAAATTTGCTACTGTCCTACAAACCTGTGCACTTGCAGGCCCAACAACGTCTACAGGAAGAAGGTTGTGTAGTAGACATCAGATTACATTATCTTTGCAAGTCTCTTCGAATTATCAGTTTGGTTTGGCCTACTAGATTGATCTTTCTTGCAATGGGAGAAGTGCTTAGCTTTGGGTTCAATCTTGTAGTGTCCTTTCCTAGTGACAGCAGGGGCAGCACGGCACGTATTGTCTTGTTGCCATCGAGGATAAAAAGATGGGGTTTATATCATATTGCATGAGTTTATCCCTCTACATCATGTCATCTTTCTTAATGCGTTACTCTGTTCTTTATGAACTTGATACTCTAGATGCATGCTGGATAGCGGTTGATGTGTGGAGTAATATAGTACATGCAGGCAGGAGTCG
>NW_021275739.1:0-1007 GCF_002162155.2 Triticum dicoccoides | reverse complement strand
AAAGAAGAAACATACAAGAAATAAATAAAAAAACTAAAAACACATGAAGAGAAAACAGAAAAAAAGAAACAAAAATGCAAATGAAATCCTTCTAGAACATTCTTAAAATCAAGAAAACCACTTGTGTCAGTTAGGCCAGCCCACCAACCCTCCTTTTTGCGATTGCACCACACTCCGTGGCAACAAGCAACAAAATAGGATGATGAAGTCCGTCGACCACGAGGAGGAGCAGGATGAATCATCCATCTCCTCTGGCTTGGATCTCCGAATGAACCCTAGTCCGCCTGCTAGGATAGGGGATGAAATTCGGTGACTAGCTCTTCTCCTCTGTGGAAGTATCTAGCAATCAAACAATCAATCATGCTCTATTATGAGGGTGGAATGCGTGACGGACAAGAGAGAGAAGATAGATTGGACTGGGGAACCGAATCCACAATCCCCCGGTTTGGACTGTAGGGGGGGGGGGGCAACAAACCTTGCCACGAAAAATAAAAATAAGTCAAATTCCCTCCTGCCAAAATTGCCAGCCAATTGCCATGCCACGCATCAATGTTGTAAACATTCTATGCCCCTATTATATTTCCGGGCACACACGTGACCCCGTTACTAGTACCTTTTTTCCTTTTACATTTTGTGTGAAAAGCAAAACTACAAGAAAATGCTAGATTTTTTGTGAAAAGAAAATGTTTTTAGATGGAAAAGAAAATGTTAATATTACTCCAGCTAAAAAGGGAAAAAAGACATCCTTGCCTCTGCAACAAATGGCCCTTGCATATGCCACTTACTCAAAAGGGAAAAGCATGTTGCTATATATAGATGAAACTATGGCACTAAAGTTGAATCCGATATGAGAACCTTCATTCTTCTCTTCTAGGTTGGTTATCATTCTCATTTTCAGGATACACCGACATGACACCCCTCAACAAGTTATCTGGAGTGCCTTGGTATCGGATCATTAAGCTGGTTGTGCTCCCTGCAAAAAAACTTATGTTGTTCTGATGTTTTGT
>NW_021275738.1:0-1535 GCF_002162155.2 Triticum dicoccoides | reverse complement strand
GCAGGCCACCGTCTGTTGGTCCAAGGCCTCATCCTAGCCCCTATGGTCCACAAGCTCCGCGAGATCGTCTGTTTCCGGATGATCATGTTGAGCTTCCAGGCTATGGAGGTGACTTCTACGAGGACTACTACGGATCGGTCTGAGTTAGTGGTAGTATCACTAGTTCGCACTAGCTGTGTCGTCTATCGTCCCGCGTGACTCGTGGGATATGACCTAGTTTGTACTCCTTCCGGAGGTGTAGAAAAATAATGTATAGGAGCTTGGAATGCCTCCGATGAGATGTAATCCTCTTTTCACCGTAATAGTACTTTGTTTGGTCTTGTACTAAACCCTGTATGGTGTGTATGACGATGGAATAAAGAAGCAGTTTCTGTATCTACCATGTCATACGGATGATCATCTTGCATTTCGAGTTATTCCTTACATTTTATCCTATGTCGGAATCTTATCATCCTGACTAAATCGCTGTCTTGTTTACCTAGGATGGTCAACACGCGCGCTAACCCTGCTTCTCAAGAGCAGGCCGAAGGCAGTGAAGGTAGGAATGAAAATCTGCCTCATCCTCCTTCCCTAGCCGAGGTTATGATGGAAGCTGAGAGAAACAAGCGGGAGACCAACCGTTTGTTGGAGCGTATTGAACAGAACACAGCACACCATCAGAGGACTAACGTGGTGTCACTCAGTGATTTTATCAAATTGCATCCACCCACGTTCCACCACTCCGTCGAGCCTCTCGACGCTGATGACTGGCTTCGCAGTATCGCTCACAAACTGCGTTCCGCGCTGGTAGAGGAGGCTGACAAGGTCACCTTTGCTGCATATCATCTTGAAGGCCCCGCCAGTCTATGGTGGGAGAATTATGGAGCTATGCGCCCAGCGGGCCATGTCACTACTTGGGCTGAATTCAGCGAGGCTTTCCGTGAACATCACATTCCGGAGGGTCTCATGGACCGTAAACGTGAAGAATTTTGCAGTTTCACCCAAGGCCGACTTTCTGTGGATGCTTACAGCAGGGAGTTTGGTAATCTCGCACGATATGCAACTGAGGAAGTGTCTACTGATGCCAAGAAGCAAGCAAGGTTCTGTAAGGGCCTTAGTCCTGAGCTTCGTCGTGACCTCCGTCTGCATGAGTGCACAACTTTTCAGAAACTTGTCAACAAAGCCATCAGTGCCGAAACTGGTCAGACTGACTATGACGCAACACGCAAGCATGGCCGTGACATGGGTTCCTCATCCGGTGCTGGTCCTCAGAAGCGCCGCGTGTGGGTACCCAACACCGCCCTGCCACCCAGGTTTACACCGAGGCCATCCTTCCAGGCGCCTCGCCCCGTTCAACAGTCTGCTCCAGCCAAGCCCTATGGGGGTCCAACTAACAATGCTCCTCCACGTACCAGTTCCGTGACTTGTTTCAAGTGTGGGGAATCTGGTCACTATATGCGTGAGTGTCCCCAGACCAACCCCAATCAATCTGCTAAAGCTGTTGGCCGTGGCAAGCCGACAGGAAAAATATTCCACGCCAAGCCGGTCACCGCTTC
>NW_021275737.1:0-3083 GCF_002162155.2 Triticum dicoccoides | reverse complement strand
AGATCATGGCAATCGGAGTTACGAGTAAGAAATGGCAAGCATATGAAGCTTCAAACAATTCTGCCAAAAACAGCAACTATGCCACTTCAACACAACAATTAAATATGCTACAGCAACTCAAATAGAAATCTAAGAACATGGATGGAAAGAGCATTTCAACTACAACAATAAAGCCCTACTAAGCTACTCATGAAAGTGCATGGAAGACATTTAAAACAGAAGCTAAACATGTGACAAAATTACTGTTTACAGACTTAGTAGAAATTTAGCCTAGCAAGTTGAAAACAGAATCTGGAAGCAACTTTAGAGCTTGGTAGTTAACACATACAGCAAAATCTTCTACAGCAACATAGCATGAAAATGTTAATCATGACACCCTCAACAAAAGTCTATTACTGAAGTTCAGCTAGAAATGCACAGGTTAAAAGATAACAGTAGCTAAACATGGCATCTGGATTATTTCAGCACTTAGGACTTGGTGAAAATTAGCACATGTCAAAAACAGAATTTAGTGCAAACTTTGGGAGCTTGTGCCACTCTACATAATGATCCAAAAAATTACAACTAAAATCCTACAGCAACATGGCATGTCATAGAAGATGATGGCACAAAGTTTACCCCTAAAGCTATTATCATGTGGGCCATGCATCAAGTTTAAAACAGCACCAGATTCAAATAATGATGCACACAAACTTGCTCAAAACCCAAAACAAATACCACCATCAGATTCCTTGGATTTTTCTACCCCAAAAACATATATAATATGTTGGGGGTTGCTTGGGAAAATAAATCACAAATGCAAAAAGAAAAACCTTCCTTAATTGGGAAAAACCCAGAAATGCATATTCCGAAAAGGGAATATGCCCTTTAGGGATATGCCAGAATTGGCATACTCGCAGGAGTCAATTTAATATAGGCTGGAGTGGCCGACAGGTGGGGTCTGGATGGAAGTGAGTATGACAAGTGGGACCCACATGACAGTACTCCGAAATACGCAAAAAATTCGCCTATTCAACTGTGCGAGGGGTGATTCGAACCGCGGTCGCTGCGTTACAGGAGGGAGGTGCAAGCCACTGGGCTAGTTCAGTGTGTTCCACTGAGAGGGCGTCGTACGTAGCATATCATCTAGCAGCGAGGTGCTCGCCGGCGACGCGCGGGAAGCAGAGAGGGTTGGCCGGAGTTGCTGCGGTAGCGTAAAGGAGCGGCGGAGATGTGCAACACAAGCGCACCACACACCCGCAAGCGCGTATGACCAGAGCTGCGCCGGACGACGACATAAACGACGCCGACGACGAACTACAGACGCGACGGCGACGAACTCGTGCACGTGCAACCGAGAAGGTAACGCGCGACTTAGCGGTCTAGGACGGACTACGCGACGCAAAGAAACCATCCGGACATGAGCAGGAAAGTTAACGAGGTCGGGGTCCTCGCCGGAGACGAGGCCCGACGCGGCGGAGGAGAACCCGAAAGGGGAAAACTCGTTCACGGCGCAATCGGCGAAGCTATGCGCATGGGAAGGGTCATGGACGTACCACGAACACGTTGACGTGCTCGGTCGGACGAGTCGTGGTCGGAGACGGTGGCGGCGACGATCAAACAGCTACGGCCACCGGAGAGGAAGACGACGACGTAATCGCGCTGTAGTGGCACAAGGCCTCCGTAGGCGTACGTAGTGGAAGTAGTCGACGACGTGGATGCAGACGGGCAAGGTCTCACCGGCTGGATACGCCGAAGAGCACGCCGGCGACGAGAGCTCGCTCTCTGTTGCGCTCGGGTTCGATGAAATTGGCTGGATCTGGTGGCGCCCTTACCTGGCGGCGGCGACGAGGGGGAAGAAGGAACCCTAGTGAGCAGGTAGGGCAAAGAGAGAGCTTATAGGGGGGCCAGGGGGCGCCGGAACGCATCGTTGATGCGTGCGGCCGCGCCATGTGCGTGCACGCGCTCGGGACCGAGGGGGAAGAAAGGTGGGTGAGAAAGGGGCTTGGTCGCTAACGGCTGGGGCCGGTTTGCCATGTGGTGCGGCTCGGTGAGAGGGGTAAAGCGCACTTGGGTGAGAAAGGGAGAGGGCGACGCGCTCGCGTGGGCTGGTGGGTGCTGCTGGGCTGGGCCTGCTGCTGCTGCTGCGCTGCTGCTGGTGCTGGTGCTTCTGGGCCAGAGGAGAGGGAAGCCCAGGAGGAGGAGGTAGGAGTCTTTTCCTTTTAAAATAAAAGGCTGATGCATATCAAAATGCACAGGGCTCCTGGATGGGCATTCTTTCAAAACAAAAATACCCACATGCTTAGAAAAAGGTGGACTTAATTTAGAAAATGCTTTGGGCATTTTTAGGGAAAGAAAAATATCACAAGTTTGAATTTAGTTCAAACTTGAGGCATTTAAAAACCCAACCAGAACATTTTCAAATTTGATGAAACTTGGCAGAGAGGCATAGGGTAAGGTGCAATATTAAATGGGAGAAGTTGGACATTTATTGAGCAAGGTAAAATAGATTTGCCAAATTAAAGAAGAAGGAGAAGAAAGGGAAAAGAGGGGAAGAAAAGTAGGCAATGCAAGGTGGCTTGGGCAAGATGCATCAACCACTCCACACTCATGTTCATGAAGGTAATGAGAAAGGACTAAATGCTCATGAAATGCAATATGGTGAATGGAATGCTTATGACCTATGCAATGTAAAGAAATATGGGATGCTCATGACATTACAAACAAACAAAACCAAAACTCAAACAATCACAAAACAACACAAGAGGAAGAGGTGAAGATGGGACCCAATATGGAATTTATTATATGACATTGTTGGGAACATGCCATTAATGGAAGGTGTTTCATTTGGGGTGTTACAAACTCTCCACTACTACAAGAGGATCTCGTCCCGAGATCAGGACTGGAAGAACTCCGGGTATTCAGAACGGAGGTGCTCCTCGCGTTCCCAAGTTGCTTCTCGATCGGAATGGTGTGACCACTTGACTTTCAGGAATTTGGTAGACTTGTTGCTAGTCTTGCGCACTGTTTCTTCAAGAATAGCAACGGGATGCTCACGGTAGGAAAGATCATCTTGGAGTTGGATTTCCTCGAAATCGATAGTG
>NW_021275736.1:0-1264 GCF_002162155.2 Triticum dicoccoides | reverse complement strand
TGGGTAGCAGGGGTCTCAAGGTTTACACAAAACACGAACAAGTTGTGTTGGACGGAAGGCAATAAAGTGGTCGATGAGAACATGAATCATCGAGGGGCAAGGATGGTATTACCCATCATGAATTCATTTGAATTCCTGGAAGAGCTCATAAGGTTGATGATGATCACGACACCATTGTCGAGAGATTTCATGCAGATGTAATCAATCAGCGACGACATCAAGTCAAAGGAATGGTGAAGCAAGAGGTTATTGGATCCACAGTTACGACACAAACTCGAACTCAAGCTTGTTGTTTAAGGTGAAAGGGTATGACGAGGAAAATCGACGTAAGCTTAGCTATCGTCGCAAATTGGTGCTCCGAGAATAAGGGCCGGATTGCACGGTTAAGATCATCACGACAATGATATAGCCAAACAGGCTAGGAATGGCGTGATCGGGTACAAACTCGTACTTATAGAAGCTCACTGAAGAGTTATTGAACCGTAGAGCGGACTCGGTTCCGTTATCGGTGTCTTTGAGTGTTTATTAACTCAGAGCCCGCGAAAAATTGGAATTAGTGGGAAGGTAGCACTTGATGAAGAACTCATAAAAAGTTATGCAGTTCCATGATAATCTCGAGATACCAGGGGGTAATACTCGACGACAGATCAAAATAGAGGTTGGACGGCGGTATTGCTCTGCAGAAGACAAGTGCTTACACTTGCATCAAAAATGGTATTTAAAGGAGAACATGGTCGGAACCACGATTGTAAAAGGCCATACCCCAGATATAAGATGAACTTATATCAAGGGAATAATTAATTTTAAAAGAAGCTTCGATGAGAAGATGTACATCGAGTCCATGGGCATGAACACAAAGTTCAAGGTCGACTCCCACTTCTCCAATGCATAACCTTTCATCCACTTCTCGCGTTCGATTAAGTTGCAGTGTTGAAATTTTATCTGGCGAAGCACCAGAAGAGTATGACTCGTGAAAACTTTCGAGTTCTCACCCATTAAGGAGGGCATAGGTTCAACCCATCGGAGCATCTTATAATCATATACCAGAATCTTTAGAAGTAATTAACTCAAGCTCGAAGACAGAGCATGGTTAAGAAAGCAGAGGATACAATTTACCAAAGGCATTATGTATCAGAGGAAAGGCTCACAAGGTTATTGAATATGAAGGGCGTTGTCAGATAATAATCCAACAGTGGATATGGTGATCCACAATGGAGCTGATGTGAGTATCGATACCCAATCAGAGGAAGAAAGAATGCAAATG
>NW_021275735.1:0-920 GCF_002162155.2 Triticum dicoccoides | reverse complement strand
AAGCATTCCTCCCACATTTTCTTATTATTCTTCAAAACAGCCCTAAGCATAGTAGACAACGTTCTATTGACTACTTCAGTTTGTCCATCAGTTTGGGGGTGACAAGTAGTACTAAAAAGCAGTTTAGTCCCCAACTTAGCCCATAAACATCTCCAAAAGTGGCTAAGAAATTTAGTATCACGATCTGAAACAATAGTATTTGGCACACCATGCAAGCGAATAATTTCACGAAAGAACAAATCAGCAACATTAACAGCATCATCGCTTTTATGACATGGTATAAAGTGTGCCATTTTCGAGAATCAATCCACGACAACAAATATGCTATCCCTCCCCTTCTTTGTTCGAGGTAAACCTAAAACAAAGTCCATAGATATATCCTCCCAAGGAACACTAGGTACAGGCAAAGGCATATATAAACCATGAGGATTGAGGCGTGACTTAGCTTGTTGACATGTAGTGCAGCGAGCAATAAAACGCTCAACATCCCGTCTCATCTTTGGCCAAAAGAAATGTGTAGCAAGTACGTCCTCCGTCTTCTTCACGCCAAAGTGTCCCATTAATCCTCCTCCATGCGCCTCCTGCAACAACAAAAGACGAACGGAGCTAGCTGGAATGCATAGCTTGTTAGCACGAAACACAAATCCATCGTTAACAACAAACTTGTTCCACATTCTTCCTTCTTTACAATTATGCATTACATCTTTGAAATCAGCATCATGCACATATTGATCTTTGATGGTCTCCAAACCAAATATTTTGAAGTCAAGTTGTGAAAGCATAGTATAGCGACGAGACAAAGCATCAGCAATAACATTTTCTTTTCCCTTCTTGTGTTTAATGACATAAGGGAAAGTCTCAATGAATTCAACCCATTTAGCATGTCTACGATTCAGTTTAGCTTGACTTTTAATATGTTT
>NW_021275734.1:0-1303 GCF_002162155.2 Triticum dicoccoides | reverse complement strand
TCGTCGTCAGGGAGATTGATAACAGTGTTGGGTGGAGCTGCGGAGAAGAATCAGGATCAGAGATCGCGAGTCAGTCGACTAAGAACGGTGTTAAGAATACAGTACCTGGGTTCGAAGTTGCTGCATCCTCCATCTCGTGGTCGTCAGCCCGAGCTGAGGTTTCAGAAGTAGCAGCGCTGCAACTCCAAAGGATCAGTCGACTAACTTCAGCGTCGACCAGAGATAAAGTTCACACAAAATGAGAAGACTCAAACGACACAATTACCCTGATATGGTGGGGATGGACACCTTCATCTTCGGCAGGAGCTTGGTCGGCTTTGGCGGAGCCCCCCTAGGCTGCTTCGGCGCCTTTTCAGTCGGCGCTGGAGAAGTGGTCCTAGGGCGCTTGGTCGACTGCGTCGCAACCCCCTTGCCACGTTCAGTCGAAGGGTCGTGGACGAGCTTCGACCGCCTTTCCGAGCGCGGTGGCACGACCTCCTCCTCTTCCTCCTCGTCTTCGGCGTCATCATCATCGCCGTCGTCGTCGTCCCCTGCAACGTCCGAGTCCAATTCCTCCTCGTCCTGGCTCTCGCCCCCGCTCGCCTCACCTTCCTCAGTCGGAGTTTGTGCCCCATTGGGCATCGAGTACAGCTCGGTGAGGGCCTAGCAGATATCAAGACAATTATCAGTCGACCAGTCGGCAGAGTAGACAGAGATGAATGCGACAAGAATGCAGTGGAGAGCAGGACAAGTGTACCTTATTCGGATCACTATTGTGGTCGAGTGGAGGAATCCTTCTGGCTCCGCGTGGGTTGTCCTTGTTTCCGGTGACGGCTACCATCCATCTTTCCAGAGTGACATCGTCGACTGCTTCTAGATGGACTCTAGTCTCGTCTTCGGTCCCACAGTACAACCACATGCAGTGGCTCCGGAACTGGAGGGGCTGGATGCGACGCCTGAGGAAGACCTCCAGGAGATCCATGCCCGTCACTCCCTCCCGAACCAACTGCACCACGCGCTCCATCAACATCTTCACGTCAGCTTTCTCCTCCGGAATCAGCTTCAGAGGGGAAGGCTTGCTCACTCGGTCCATGGTGAACGGAGGGAGTCCACTCGACTGCCCTGGCGTCGACTGGACCTGGCAGTAGAACCAAGTCGACTGCCAGCCTCTGACGGACTCGGGAAAGGTCATGGGCGGGAAGGTGCTCTTATTCCTCACCTGAATCCCCAGGCCTCCGCACATTTGGACGACTCGGGTTCTCTCATCACCTGGGCTCGCCTTCTTCACGGACTGAGATCGACACGTGAATATATGTTTGAACAA
>NW_021275733.1:0-1762 GCF_002162155.2 Triticum dicoccoides | reverse complement strand
TACCATCAAATTCGTATGAAATTGGGAGATGAATGGAAAACAGCATTTAAAACTAAGTTTGGATTATATGAGTGGTTAGTCATGCCTTTTGGGTTAACTAATGCACCTAGTACTTTCATGAGATTAATGAACGAAGTTTTACGTGCTTTCATTGGACGATTTGTGGTAGTTTACTTTGATGACATATTGATTTATAGCAGATCTTTGGAAGAACATGTGGAACATTTACGTGCTGTTTTTATTGCTCTACGTGATGCACGTTTGTTTGGTAACCTTGGGAAGTGCACCTTTTGCACCGACCGAGTATCTTTTCTTGGCTATGTTGTTACTCCACAGGGAATTGAAGTTGATAAAGCCAAGATTGAAGCTATTGAGAGTTGGCCGCAGCCCAAAACGGTCACACAAGTGAGGAGTTTTCTTGGCCTTGCTGGATTCTATAGGCGTTTTGTGAGAGATTTCAGCACGATTGCTGCACCTCTCAATGAGCTTACAAAGAAAGATGTGCCTTTTCTTTGGGGTACCGCACAGGAAGAAGCCTTCACGGTATTGAAAGATAAGTTGACACATGCTCCTTTACTCCAACTTCCTGATTTTAATAAGACTTTTGAGCTTGAATGTGATGCTAGTGGAATTGGATTAGGAGGTGTGTTATTACAAGATGGCAAACCTGTTGCATACTTTTCTGAAAAATTGAGTGGGCCTAGTCTGAATTATTCTACTTATGATAAAGAATTATATGCTCTTGTTCAGACTTTAGAAACATGGCAACATTATTTATGGCCCAAAGAATTTTTTATACATTCTGATCATGAATCTTTGAAATATATTAAAAGTCAAGCTAAACTGAATCGTAGACATGCTAAATGGGTTGAATTCATTGAGACTTTCCCTTATGTCATTAAACACAAGAAGGGAAAATAAAATGTTATTGCTGATGCATTGTCTCGTCGCTATACTATGCTTTCACAACTTGACTTCAAAATATTTGGTTTGGAGACCATCAAAGATCAATATGTGCATGATGCTGATTTTAAAGATGTAATGCAGAATGGTAAAGAAGGAAGAATGTGGAACAAGTTTGTTGTTAACGATGGATTTGTGTTTCGTGCTAACAAGCTATGCATTCCAGCTAGCTCCGTTCGTCTTTTGTTGTTGCAGGAGGCGCATGGAGGAGGATTAATGGGACACTTTGGCGTGAAGAAGACGGAGGACGTACTTGCTACACATTTCTTTTGGCCAAAGATGAGACGGGATGTTGAGTGTTTTATTGCTCGCTGCACTACATGTCAAGCTAAGTCACGACTCAATCCTCATGGTTTATATATGCCTTTGCCTGTACCTAGTGTTCCTTGGGAGGATATATCTATGGACTTTGTTTTAGGTTTACCTCGAACAAAGAAGGGGAGGGATAGCATATTTGTTGTCGTGGATAGATTCTCGAAAATGGCACACTTTATACCATGTCATAAAAGCGATGATGCTGTTAATGTTGCTGATTTGTTCTTTCGTGAAATTATTCGCTTGCATGGTGTGCCAAATACTATTGTTTCAGATCGTGATACTAAATTTCTTAGCCACTTTTGGAGATGTTTATGGGCTAAGTTGGGGACTAAACTGCTTTTTAGTACTACTTGTCACCCCCAAACTGATGGACAAACTGAAGTAGTCAATAGAACGTTGTCTACTATGCTTAGGGCTGTTTTGAAGAATAATAAGAAAATGTGGGAGGAATCCTTGCCTCATATTGAATTTGCTTATAATC
>NW_021275732.1:0-9961 GCF_002162155.2 Triticum dicoccoides | reverse complement strand
GTGTCAGGTCTGGTTCATCTGGGTGATGGGCTAGAGTGAAATGTTTATGTCGGTAATGATAGTGGTGTGGTGAACACGATTTGGTAAAGGTATCGATGAGAGGCCATGTAGGAGTACATGGTGGGTTGTTTCATTGAAGCCGACCTTAAGCACTGAGATCTGTATGTGTGATTTAAGAATCAGCTACTACCATGCATTGGGCCCGAAACCAATGGACCCTCTCGGCTTCTTATTCACCCTAGTTCTCCGTCCAGGAGTTGCAAGTAGTTTCTGGTGTTTGTAGCCTACTGGAGGCCGTGGACAGCGCTGACCGTAGGGGTGGGCTGTGATGCGGTAGGTACGTGGCACGGTGTACCGAATACCCGTTAGGTATCTCGGGAACCCTGTTCACATCGTTCGGGGCCGTATGGGAAACCTCGGCCGGACTCCCTGCGGATGGAACCTGGATAGGGGATAAACCTGGACTGGAGGCTTAGGTGGTTAGGTAGGTCGTGGCTGACACCCACGTTGGGCTTCCGCTTGAAGGTTGCCGAGTACATGTCGTGTAAACGACGGTAAGTGGTGAGAGCGTGTATGAAGAAGTACACCCCTGCAGGGTTAATATGATCTATTCGAATAGCCGCGTCCACGGTAAAGGACTACTTGGTTGCCTATACAGTTCATAGACAAGTAAACGGAAACTGCTAAAAGCCTCAAGATAAGTGTGAGTGCCGAGGATGGCTCTTCCGTAGGAAGACGGAGGCGGATCCTCGGTAGTGTATTGAATTGGTGAGTAGTGGACTCGTGTGCGCAAAACCATTTCAAGTTGGAGTATCGTAGGACAGTCTAGCCAAGAGTCAAAGCTGGCTTGCTGCAATAACTCCACCAACACTTCTTGATAACATGCATGTATGTAGGATCTGATGTAAGTCTTGCTGAGTACCTTTGTACTCATGTTGCTATAATCTACATTTTTACAGAAGACGCTGCAACCCCTTCTGATGGGTTCTATGTAGACGTTGACATCAACGAGTAGGCTAAAGACCCAGGTGGTGACCCTGAGCTTGTGAAGGACCTTGTAGTATAGCTAGGCTTTCCAAGCCTCTTTTATTTTACTAGTTTTCTGTACTCAGACAAGTTACTTCCGCTGCTGGTTTGTATGACTGTATGACTTGTATGTTGGGTCGTGAGACCCATACCTGTGTGTATGTTATGTATGGCTCCCTGAGCCTTAAATAAAGTACTTGTGTCGTAGAGTCATGTTGTGATGCTTCGTTGTATTTGCACATATCGAGCATATTGTGTGTATGATTGAAATGCTTGGTATGTGTGGGATCTGACTATCTAGTCGTTTATCTTTAGTAGCCTCTCTTACCGGGAAATGTCTCCTAGTGTTACCGCTGAGCCATGGTAGCTTGCTACTGCTCTGGAACACTTAGGCTGGCCGGCATGTGTCCTTCTTCGTTCCTGTGTCTGTCCCTTCGGGGAAATGTCACGCTTTGAGTACCGGAGTCCTGTTAGCCCGCTACAGCCCGGTTTACCGGAGTCCTGCTAGCCCAGTGCTACAGCCCGGACCCACTTGCTGATGACCGACACGTTCGAAGCTGGGTCATGGATGCCTGTCCCTGTAAGTCTGTGCCACTTTGGGTTTACGACTATTCATGTCAGCCCGGGCTCTTTATCATATAGATGCTAGCGACACTATCATATACGTGGGCCAAAAGGCGCAAACGGTCCCGGGAAAAGGTAAGACGACACCCGTGGGGATACCGTGCGTGAGGCCGCAAAGTGATATGAGGTGTTACCAGCTAGATCGATGTGACATCGAGTCGGGGTCCTGACAGCGTTGGCATCAGAGCCGGACTGCCTGTAGGTTCTCCAAGCCAAACTGGTCGATGTTGAGTCTAGAAATTCTTTAGTTATATGTAGGGGAATTGTTTGTGGGTTGGAACGTAAGGCTCTTTTTACTCCTTATACCTTATGACTTTCTGATCTGAGTCAGTCCATTCTTCCACCGGGGGTTAAGGAATTAGGATCTGTTCTCTCTATCAGGATCACGAGTTACTAATCAGTAGTACCTTATAAGTTTGATGGATACAAGCCTAGTTCAGTTCTACTACCACATTATGTTGTTAGAATGGATCCAGAACTTTGATATGATGATGTTGAGTGTGTATGAAATCCTTTGTCAAATGTCTCAAAATCCTTCTTGAGCATTTACAGCTGTTATGCTGCCGAAATTTCGCTGGAAATTCTAATGCCTTTGCATTATGATTGTGCTTTCAGATGGCCACTCGCGACCTTAATCAAGTGGTTCGCCTGACTCGATGCCTAGATGTACCCGGCCATACTGCTAAGTTGGTCAAGGTAATGACTGAGGCTGGATACCGCTGGTATCCTGAGTACACGGTCGAAGAGCAATTCCGAGACTTTAATCAAAGCCAGTATCTCTGCACTGTCAGGATATTTCCATCTTATCCTGGATCCACCGAGCCTCTTCACTGCTCTTATGGACTCGGGGTTACTATTGAGATGGCTGTGCAGGACGCCGCCTACTCTATGATGACCATTATGCGAGTCAGATCTGGTATATTTCGCGACTCTGATTTCCGGTATATGCCAGGATCACTTCCGGGAGCACAAGGGTATCTCCAGGCTATCTATGCTGACCCCACTCAGGAGGATTCACGGACTCGCACCACTGCTGAGATGCTCGAGGATAAGGACCGTGAAAATCGGGCCTTAAGGCTAGAGCTCTTCAACACCCGTGCTGACCACTGGGCCACTTTGACTCGGTTCGCACCGGCGGTGCAAGCTGGATTCTCAGATATGCGCGATCTCTATCCTGTGAGATCTGCTCTGCCAGACGTGATGGTTTGGCGTGATGTAGGAGGCATCACCCCACCTCGCGATCCCCGCAGGCCACCGTTTGTTGGTCCAAGGCCTCATCCTAGCCCCTATGGTCCACAAGCTCCGCGAGACCGTCTGTTTCCAGATGATCATGTTGAGCTCCCAGGCTATGGAGGTGACTTCTACGAGGACTACTACGGATCGGTCTGAGTTAGTGGTAGTATCACTAGTTCGCACTAGCTGTGTCGTCTATCGTCCTGCGTGACTCGTGGGATATGACCTAGTTTGTACTCCTTCCGGAGGTGTAGAAAAATAATGTATAGGAGCTTGGAATGCCTCCGATGAGATGTAATCCTCTTTTCACCGTAATAGTACTTTGTTTGGTCTTGTACTAAACCCTGTATGGTGTGTATGACGATGGAATAAAAGAAGCAGTTTCTGTATCTACCATGTCATACGGATGATCATCTTGCATTCCGAGTTATTTCTTACATTATGAATCCTATGTTGGAATTTTACCATCCTGACTAAATCATTGTCTTGTTTACCTAGGATGGTCAACACGCGCGCTAACCCTGCTTCTCAAGAGCAGGCCGAAGGCAGTGAAGCCAGGGATGTAAATCTGCCTCATCCTCCTTCACTAGCCGAGGTGATGATGGAAGCTGAGAGAAACAAGCGGGAGACAAACCGTTTGTTGGAGCGTATTGAACAGAATACAGCACACCATCAGAGGGCTAACGTGGTGTCACTCAGTGATTTTATCAAATTGCATCCACCCACGTTCCACCACTCCGTCGAGCCTCTCGACGCTGATGACTGGCTTCGCAGTATCTCTCACAAACTGCGTTCCGCGCTGGTAGCGGAGGCTGACAAGGTCACCTTTGCTGCATATCATCTTGAAGGCCCCGCCAGTCTATGGTGGGAGAATTATGGAGCTATGCGCCCGGCGGGCCATGTCACTACTTGGGCTGAGTTCAGTGAGGCTTTCCGTGAACACCACATTCCGGAGGGTCTCATGGACCGTAAACGTGAAGAATTTTGCAGTTTCACCCAAGGTCGACTTTCTGTGGATGCTTACAGCAGGGAGTTTGGTAATCTCGCACGATATGCAACTGAGGAAGTGTCTACTGATGCCAAGAAGCAAGCAAGGTTCCGTAAGGGACTTAGTCCTGAGCTTCGTCGTGACCTCCGTCTGCATGAGTGCACATCTTTTCAGAAACTGGTCAACAAAGCCATCAGTGCTGAAACTGGTCAGACTGACTATGACGCAACACGCAAGCATGGCCGTGATATGGGTTCCTCATCCGGTGCTGGTCCTCAGAAGCGCCGCGTGTGGGTACCCAACACCGCCCTGCCACCCAGGTTCACACCGAGGCCATCCTTCCAGGCGCCTCGCCCCGTTCAACAGTCTGCACCGGCCAAGCCCTATGGGGGTCCAACCAACAATGTTCCTCCACGTACCAGCTCCGTGACTTGTTTCAAGTGTGGGGAATCTGGTCACTATATGCGTGAGTGTCCCCAGACCAACCCCAACAAGTCTGCTAAAGCTGTTGGCCGTGGCAAGCCGACAGGAAAAATATTCCACGCCAAGCCGGTCACCGCTTCACGTGGCCATGTCAACTGTATCTCTGCCGAAGAAGCTCAAGAGGATCCCAACGTCGTTCTCGGTACGCTTCTTGTCAATTGCCACCCGGCATCTGTTCTTTTCGATACAGGAGCCTCTCATTCTTTTATATCTGAAAATTATGCTCGTTTGCATAACGTCGCATTCGGTGATATGCCAACCTCCATGGTAATTCAAACTCCGGGATCCAAATGGCAAACTTCTAGAGTAAGCCATGGAAATGAAATCCAAGTCGACAGACTTGTTTTCCTCGCGTCTTTGATAGCCCTTAAATCTTCAGATATTAATATCATTTTGGGTATGGACTGGATGTCAGCTCATCAAGCCAAAATTGATTGCTTCTCTAGGACTGTTCAACTCACTCACCCTTCGGGCAAGATAGTCAATGTCTTGACCCAAATAGCCAAGCGACAATTATATTCTCTTAACGCCAGCCCTTTGCCAGACCTTGAGGACGTTCCGGTAGTCCGTGACTTCCCGGATGTCTTTCCAGAGGAATTGCCAGGTGTTCCACCTGACAGGGATGTTGAGTTCGTAATAGACCTCATTCCAGGAACCGTTCCGATTGCTAGAAGACCTTATAAGATGGCACCCCTAGAACTAGCCGAGCTTAAGAAACAACTCGATGAGTCCTTGAAAAAGGGTTTCATCCGACCTAGCTCTTCTCCGTGGGCTTGCCCCGTCCTATTCGTCAAGAAGAAGGATGGTACGGACCGGATGGTTGTAGATTACCGACCTGTCAATTTGGTCACAATCAAGAACAAATATCCACTTCCCAGGATCAACGACCTGTACGATCAGCTCGCTGGATCCTCAGTCTTTTCCAAAATGGATTTGAGGTTGGGCTACCATCAAATCAAAATCAGAAACGGGGACATTCCTAAAACGGCCTTTGTTACTCGTTACGGCCAATACGAGTACACCGTCATGTCCTTCGGTTTAACCAACGCTCCAGCCACCTTTTCTCGGTTAATGAACTCAATCTTCATGGAGTATTTGGATAAATTCGTCGTGGTTTACCTCGATGATATACTCATCTACTCCAAGAACGAGGAAGAACATGCCGAACATCTAAGGCTAGTGTTGCAGAAACTTCGAGAGCATCGCCTTTATGCCAAATTTTCTAAATGTGAATTCTGGTTGTCAGAAGTGACCTATCTGGGTCATGTAATATCTGGTAAAGGTATTGCTGTTAACCCTGAGCGAGTTCAAGCCGTCCTTAACTGGACTCCACCTGAATCGGTCAAGCAAGTTCGGAGTTTTCTAGGCTTAGCGAGCTATTGTCGTCGCTTTGTCGAGAACTTCTCCAAGGTTGCTAAACCTCTAACCGAACTCCTCAAGAAAGATAAGAAGTTCGAGTGGACTCCACAATGTGAGCACAACTTTCAGGAACTGAAAAGACGCCTGACTTCTGCTCCCGTACTGGTACCGCCAGACTTCTCCAAGGACTTTGTTATCTACTGCGACGCCTCGCGACAAGGACTAGGTTGCATTCTCATGCAAGATCGACACGTAATTGCCTACGCTTCACGACAATTGCACCCACATGAGGAGAATTATCCTACCCATGATCTAGAGCTTGCAGCCGTAGTCTATGCACTTAAGACCTGGCGACATTACCTCCTCGGTAATCGTTGCGAAATATTCACTGATCACCAAAGTCTGAAGTACATCTTCACCCAACCGGATCTGAATCTCAGGCAAAGACGTTGGGTTGAATTGATCACAGACTTCGACTTAGGAATAACCTACACCCCAGGGAAAGCCAACGTCATGGCTGATGCGCTAAGTCGTAAATCTTATTGTAACAATCTGATGTTACAACAAAGTCAACCGCTTCTCCATGAGGAATTTCGGAAGCTTAACCTTCACATTGTACCTCAAGGTTTTCTTTCCACCTTGGTGGCAAAACCTACCCTTACGGATCAGATTATCAAAGCACAGAAGGTAGATCCGGGAATCTCCCGCATCAAGAGAAACATTCAGAAAGGAATTGCGAATTGCTTCTCCATTAATGATCAAGGGGTCGTATACTTCGGGAATCGACTAGTGGTTCCCAAAGTGCGAAACCTGAGGCGTTTGATCCTTAAGGAAGCTCATGATTCTCCTCTCACCATTCATCCCGGTAGTAGTAAGATGTATCAGGACCTACGCCAGAGGTTCTGGTGGACTAGGATGAAGAGAGAAATTGCTCAGTATATTGCTAATTGCGACGTCTGTCGTCGTGTAAAAGCAGAGCATCAACGGCCTGCTGGCACCCTTCAACCCCTAGCTATTCCTGAATGGAAATGGGATAAAATTGGTATGGATTTCATTACCGGTTTTCCCAGGACCAAGAGAGGGAATAATGGTATTTTCGTCGTGGTCGATCGTCTTTCCAAAGTAGCCCATTTCTTACCTGTTCGTGAGAGTATAACCGCTAGTCAGCTGGCAGACTTATACATCTCCCGAATAGTGTCCCTCCATGGTGTTCCTTTGGAAATCAACTCGGATCGAGGAAGTCTTTTCACCTCTCGATTTTGGGAAAGTTTCCAAAATGCTATGGGAACCCGTCTCTCCTTTAGCACCGCCTTCCACCCTCAGTCGAGTGGTCAAGTGGAACGTGTCAACCAGATTCTAGAAGACATGCTTCGAGCCTCTGTTATCTCATTCGGAATGGACTGGGAAAAGTGCCTTCCATTTGCCGAATTCGCTTACAACAACAGCTATCAATCTAGCTTGGGTAAAGCCCCTTTTGAAGTTCTCTATGGACGACGGTGTCGAACACCCCTTAACTGGTCAGAGACCGGGAAAGACAATTCTTTGGCCCGGATATGATTCAGGAAGCAGAAGAACAAGTTCGCATCGTTCGTGAAAAGTTGAAAACAGCCCAATCTCGTCAAAAGAGTCAATATGACCGAAAATATAAGGCTATGACTTTCGAGGTTGACGAGAAGGCTTATCTTCGGGTCACCCCTCTGAAGGGAACCCATCGTTTCGGTATCAAAGGCAAATTGGCTCCTCGTTACATTGGACCTTTTCGCATTCTCGCCAAACGAGGAGAAGTTGCCTACCAGTTGGAACTACCTCCGCACCTCTCCAGAGTCCACGATGTCTTCCATGTTTCCCAACTCAGGCGTTGCTTCTCGGATCCTATCCGTGGAGTAGACTACGAAACGCTTGATCTCCAAGATAATCTTACATACCGAGAGTACCCCATTCGTATCCTCGATCGGGCCGAGCGTACCACTCGACGTCATAATATCAAGTTTCTCAAGGTTCAATGGTCGCACCATTCTGAGGATGAAGCAACTTGGGAAAGGGAGGATCGTCTTCGACTCGAGTACCCCGCCTTCTTTCCGGAGGAACCCAAATCTCGGGACGAGATTCTTTTGAGTGGGGGTGAGTTGTCACACCCTAGCTAGTTATGCATTAGAGTGTTGCATCATGTTTACTCTTTCATCAGAAACTTGAAATGGGGATGACAGAACCCCCGGTCCCCTCTGAAACCAACTAGGGTTACTAAAATAATTTTCAATGAACCTGAAATGCCCTTCTAAAATGCCCATCATTTTTGTCTTGGTTCAGAACCTCTGCCAAAAGTGGTGCACATTTTCCTAGGCCATCCTAGGGTTTTTGAATTAAATCATAAATATTTGAATTTGGGCATTTAAAATTATATAAAATATTTAAATGCTCAAATATCTCCAAACTAAAATGTTTCATGTTGGAAATAATCCAACTATGGGCTAGGAATAGTTTGGTGATTTTTGAAGTTGCCTAGGTATTTTATTAAATTCAACAAAGTTGCAGAAGTATTAAAAAACAGAAAACAGAAGAAAATGGAGAAAAACTTACCTGTCGCCCAGTACCGGCCCACCTGCCGCCCCAGCCCAGCACCGCGCCAGCGAGCTGCTTCCGGCCAGGCAGGCAGGCAGGTGCTCGACGGCGAGCACCGCATGGGTGCCACGCACCTGCTCGCCGCCTCGCCACCCCCTTGCCGTAGCCACGCCCTCCGTCCACCCCACGCCGTGCCACCGTGTCCAGGAGCTCCGCCGCCGTCCACTTCATCGAGCTAGCCGAGCCCCGTGTGCTCGTGCGGCCCGAGACCACCGCACCGACCTCGCCCGAGCTCACCGTCGCCGGAGATCCCCTTCAACGCCGTCGCCGCCTCAGCTCGTCCCCGACCTCGCCGGTGGCCTCTACGGGAGCGCTGTGAGCCTAGCTACTCCTCCGACCCTTCTCTCTCATTCCTGAGCCGTGTAGCCACCGCACGAGGATCACACGCCCGCACCGCCGCGGATCTCGTCGCCGACGTGCTTCCGGCCACACTCCGGCCACAAGATGGTGTCCATCTTACTCACCGAGTCCCGCAACACCTAGCTAGCTACTCCACGAGCCTCACCGACCCCTCTAGCGCCAAGTTCATCTTCGACCGAGCCCCGGTGGCCGCCAAAGTCGTCGCCGGCGCCAACTCTGGCCACCCCGACCCCAACGGACTCCGCCAAGAGCTGCGGTTTGTCCTCAGCTCCACTCCGGTGGTCTCCGCGGCCCATTTGGTGGCCGAAATGGCCAAAACCACTCCCGCCGCCGCGTCGGGCTCGCCGGCGGCTAAACGCCGGCGTCGCTGGCTTTCACTTTGACCACGGGTGGGCCCTGGTTGACTCCCCTGAGTCAATGACAGGTGGGGCCCAGCCCTGTTAATTAAACAGGATTAGTTTTAATTAAATTTTAATTAAAATAATCACCCTGACATGCGGGACCCACTGTCAGGTTTGACCCAGACCTGTTCCGTTGACTGCTGACGTCACACTGACGTCAGGCTGACGCAGTAATGGATTTTCTGGATTTAATTTAAATCAGGAAATTCCAGAATATTATTTAAACTTCAAAAATTCATAACTTTTATTCTGTAACTCCAAATTGGACAAATTATATATGAAAAATGATCAGAAAAATCCAATCTATCCATCTGTACTATTTTCATGCATGATCAAACAAGTTAAATTGATGTTTCAAGCAGAACAAGGAAAAGCACTTTAAAAGGCCATATTTGAATTTGAAATTTGAATCCTTGTTTCAAATTTGTTCAAACCCTTCTGGTTTTAGTTGCATTAGCCCAACACACTCATATTGCCATGTTTCATGCATGCATCATATTGTTGCACATTGTTTGGTGATGGCTGTGTATCGGTGTCCTTTGCGACAGGTTCTGTCTCCGAGGAGTACCGTGATTACCCTAACGAAGAACCGTATCAGTGCATCGAACCATCAGGCAAGCAACCAACCATTTGATCATATCGATACAATCCCATGTTCTCGCTCCTGCTCTCTTTTACTGCATTAAGACAACGCGTTTCAAACTGCTGTGTGCTACGGTAGTTGAACCCATTTCCTCTGCATGACCTGTCATTGCCATAGTAACTAGATGAAACCCACTAGCATGTGTAGGAGTTGATTGAGCCATATGTATGTGTTGTTCCTACCTTGCTATGCCTGCTATGCTTAGAGTCGTGTCAGGTCTGGTTC
>NW_021275731.1:0-1601 GCF_002162155.2 Triticum dicoccoides | reverse complement strand
CATGCCCTTCTGATCTGAGTCATCTTATCTTTCCTGCGGGGATTAAGAACTAGGCTATCTCTTCTTTCTATTAGGATCACGTGTTACTAATCAGTAGACTTATAAGATTGTTGGATTTAAGTCTCAGTTCAGTTCCTACTACTTCCGTATGTTAATTGTTGATCTCGGAACCTTGATATTGTGCTTCTGAGTGGTTATGCCACCATTTTTGTGATTGTCTCAAATCTTTTTGAGCAATTATAGCCGTTATGCTGTCCGAGTCATCCCAGGTTTCTAAATAGTCCGATGCATTTGCAAATCCCTTCCTTCTGTTTCCGATGTTCCCATGGGCCAGATTAACCACACTAATCGGTGTGTTGAGGTAATTATTGCCTCAACATATATGTTGGAATTATTATTATGACCCTAAGTGCTTAGGGGATCATCTAGTGGTCTAGCCATGATTTGTGTCCTAGTGTGATGATTCTGGCCTTTATCCTCGAAAGCATTCCGTGATGCTACTTAGTAATAGGTATTCTGTTCCTGGGTTCTTGAACCCGAGATTCACTCCACCTACTTCGTGTTGATAGTAATTGTTAGTGCCTTCAGGATATTAGTAACCTTTGCGATAGTCCTTGAAGTCCGTGGTATCTTCTTCTTCCAAATACCATGAACTACTTATGGCAGAAGTTCCTCGTTGAACTGAAATATCACAACAGGATTATTCTTGAGGAGTTCTCCATTCATAAATCGTGACTCTGCCAGTTCTACCTTTCTGCATGGGTTATCCGGAAGAATTATGTTGAACTCGGTTCGACATACTAATTTATGCATCCACAACTCAGAAAGTTATATGTTCCTTTGAGTTGTCCCTCTTTAGTTGTCTACTGACCTTCGTCTATCAATTGATAGTCAAGAGTATGCGCGCGTTCGTTTGTCGATGCCTATTACTCTTGTGGCCCGTCAAGCCATTCCGTCCTGAATGACTAGGAGAAACAAACTCCAGTACCTCATCCATATTTAGGATTGGGTCAAAGTAGTTGTGTTCCGCAGATCAAGTTACAATCCAGCTTCTGGTCTGCTCTACCCTGAAGTATTACCTTCTTTATGACAGGAATTTCATGAGAATTGCACCACCTTTTGTGAATTCTTGACATAGTGATACTTCTCGCCATCCCTTTTCATTCCTTGGTTCCGTGTTGATGCAACCGGAATACCGACAAATGAATTGTGATGTGTGAAATCAATACTCCTAGCAACCTCGTTGCTTGGTAGTTAAAGGATAATAATTTTATTCTTAGTATGTTGGTTATTGAATCACCATTCTAAGATTGATCGTGCTACCTAGTCCTTATTTCCTGGTGCACTCTTTGATTGATGAGTTAGGATTTGTCAAGTCCTCGCTCATTTGATCATATCATCTTGCCCTGAAAAGCAAGATTGTTCTCGAGCTTAGTAACATATCGGTGGTTCGTGATTTTCCGAAGATCTTCTCGGAAGTACTACCAGGTCGTCACCTGACCGTTATGTTGAGCCCGTGATCAAGTTGGTTTCTTATGAACCACCTTCTTTCCAAGAATCGGTGTTAGATATCCCTGAGCTAGTTGGTTAAGCTGGACAAC
>NW_021275730.1:0-1099 GCF_002162155.2 Triticum dicoccoides | reverse complement strand
TTTGAAATGAATAAGAGCTTCACTTATATGTGCAAACTGAGTTGCAATATTTTCATGCCTTCTACTTCTTGTGCTAATTTTTTGGCTTTAGATTTTATGAACTATGCAAGTTACTCATCTATTCATGTGTCATATATGCAAAAATCAAGGGAAGTAAAAATGGATGACATATACATATACAACATGTACACCTTGTCTCTTTTGTTAGCCACATTTCAGATTAAGCAACGCCGAGGACGGCTTTATTTTCAAGAAGGGGAGGATGATGAGGACATGACTACCTTGGATATGACCAAAAATATTGCATATATGCATATTTGTCAGGTGATTTCTAGTGCAAACTATTCAATAATCTATTTATGTTATCCAGAACAAAAATACTTCACACAATTTTGTGTTTTGTCTAATTGCAGGTGTATGGGACATTTGTATAATCCACATATGAAGATAAGGAAGAAAGAGATGTTTATTTGCTGTCCAAAAAGTTCTCTCACGTCACTTTTGGCCCAAGAGAAGATAGAGTCCAAGTCTCTCACGTTCTGGATTCAGATTCGGACTGCACAGACACACCTGACTCAAAACGCACACAATTTTTCATACGGACTCCGAATTGGGTGATTCTTTTTTTGTTGGAAACTAGATTTCGTGCACTTTCCAACCCAATTGGAATCACCTTCAAATTCGTCCGGAGCGTTGAGTTGTGGACGAAACAATCTGATGCTGCAGCAGAATCCGAGTCAAACTACAAGTCCAAAGGTGTTACATCACCTCCACTTGGGCCCATTGGCCTTGTACGACCTAGATTTAGTTTTGGGCTGCCTTCGGACGTCCTCCCACCTCCTTGGCCGCCACCCCTTGCTCCTATATAAGTAGATCCATCTAGTAGCTTTTCCTTGGGATTTGTTTAGTTAAAAGTTAGCCAACGCAACTTCGTGTACTTCGTTTGTGTCCAACGACCAGACCAAGACCGCTTACGGATCCCCACCATTATCAATACCTCATATATATTTGCAATATTCAGATTGCTTTATCATATTCTTGCTCGTTCTTCGATTGCTTGCAGGAATAGACCTTCGTGGTCAGGCTGACCGTGCTTCCG
>NW_021275729.1:0-884 GCF_002162155.2 Triticum dicoccoides | reverse complement strand
TGTGGGTCTGGCCCGGATGTTGCTCCAAAGTGTTCCTATGGGCTGACCTAACACAACCGGGTGGAGAGGTCCACTGGTCAAATCCCGTCCGTGCAAAGTCAAAGGGCTAGATCCCGTGGTCAAACGCTACAGGGTTAGGCGGGTCGGGGGCCCTGGGGGGGTAGCAATGCCACCGGAGCGTCGCACCGGGCCCTCATACATGCGGGCTGGTGTGGTGGCATGTCCGAAGAGGCGGCACGCGTCTCCGGGGCGTGGCCCCCCTTAACGGACGGCGATGACACGGTAGTAGACGGATCAGGCACTCGCATAGTTACCGGATCAGGCACTCGGTAATGGTACCCCTCAGTCAGTTGCTCTCCTATGTATCACCTTTCACGAGACCATAGAAAAAAATATACATGATATTTTAGAAAATTGTTGTACAATATAAAAAAAGATCATGTCATTAAAAATAATGTTTAAAATCATTAAAGAAAATGTATGGTACATTTTAAATAATGTTCTGCATGAAAAAATATGTATAAGAAAACATTAAAATATTTATAAAAAAATAAGAAAACATTACAAAATTTATACAAAATAAGAAAAGTAAAAATAAAAATATGCCGACGGCAAAGCCGTCGGCATAGCTGCGGCCACAGGGAAGCTTATACGCGGATCGATGACGTGGTTAATAAAAAAGAAAAAAAGTATGCCGACGGCTTAGGTGCCACGTGGCGCCCTGAGCTATGCCGACGGCTTAGCCGTCGGCATAGTTGACCTTATCCACTCGCGTTATCCCCCATCCACTCACTGTCTTCCCACATCCCGAGCTACCGCCGCCGCACCCCCCGACCCCGACCTGCGCCGCCGCCGCACCCCCACCCCGACCTGCCGCCGCCGCC
>NW_021275728.1:0-1218 GCF_002162155.2 Triticum dicoccoides | reverse complement strand
GCATTTCTCATATTATATGTAGATGACATACTCTTGATGGGAAATGATATAGAACTCTTGGACAGCATCAAGGCCTACTTGAATAAAAGTTTTTCAATGAAGGACCTTGGAGAAGCTGCTTATATATTAGGCATCAAAATCTATAGAGATAGATCAAGACGCCTCATAGGTCTTTCACAAAGCACATACCTTGATAAGATATTGAAGAAGTTCAATATGGATCAATCCAAGAAAGGGTTCTTGCCTGTGTTACAAGGTGTGAAATTGAGCTCAGCTCAGTGTCCGACCACGGCAGAAGATATAGAAGAGATGAGCGTCATCCCCTATGCCTCAGCCATAGGTTCTATTATGTATGCCATGCTGTGTACCAGACCTGATGTTAACCTTGCCGTCAGTTTGGTAGGAAGGTACCAAAGTAATCCTGGCAAGGAACACTGGACAACGGTCAAGAATATCCTGAAGTACCTGAAAAGGACTAAGGAAATGTTTCTCGTTTATGGAGGTGATGAAGAGCTCGTCGTAAAGGGTTACGTCGATGCTAGCTTCGACACAGATCTGGATGACTCTAAGTCACAAACCGGATACGTGTATATTTTGAATGGTGGGGCAGTAAGCTGGTGCAGTTGCAAGCAAAGCGTCGTGGCGGGATCTACATGTGAAGCGGAGTACATGGCAGCCTCGGAGGCAGCACATGAAGCAATATGGGTGAAGGAGTTCATCACCGACCTAGGAGTCATGCCCAATGCGTCGGGGCCGATCAAGCTCTTCTGTGACAACACTGGAGCTATTGCACTTGCCAAGGAGCCCAGGTTTCACAAGAAGACAAGGCACATCAAGCGTCGCTTCAACTCCATTCGTGAAAATGTTCAAGATGGAGACATAGAGATTTGTAAAGTACATACGGACCTGAATGTAGCAGATCCGTTGACTAAACCTCTCCCTAGAGCAAAACATGATCAACACCAGAATTCCATGGGTGTTCGATTCATCACAATGTAACTAGATTATTGACTCTAGTGCAAGTGGGAGACTGTTGGAAATATGCCCTAGAGGCAATAATAAAAGCATTATTATTATATTTCCTTGTTCATGATAATTGTCTTTATTCATGCTATAATTGTGTTATCCGGAAATCGTAATACATGTGTGAATAACAGACACCAACGTGTCCCTAGTGAGCCTCTAGTTGACTAGCTCGTTGATCAACAGATAGTCATG
>NW_021275727.1:0-2142 GCF_002162155.2 Triticum dicoccoides | reverse complement strand
AAGAGGAAAACAATGATGATGATCAAGGTACTTCGGATCAAGTTGCTACTGAACTTCGTAGGTCCACAAGGACACGTTCCGCACCAGAGTGGTACGGCAACCCTGTCTTGGAAATCATGTTGTTAGACAACGGTGAACCTTCGAACTATGAAGAAGCGACGGCGGGCCCAGATTCCAACAAATGGCTTGAAGCCATGAAATCCGAGATAGAATCCATGTATGAAAACAAAGTATGGACTTTGACAGACTTGCCCGATGATCGGCGAGCGATAGAAAACAAATGGATTTTTAAGAAGAAGACGGACGCGGATGGTAATGTTACCATCTATAAAGCTCGACTTGTCGCTAAGGGTTATCGACAAGTTCAAGGGATTGACTACGATGAGACATTCTCTCCCGTAGCGAAGCTGAAGTCCGTCCGAATCATGTTAGCAATTTCCGCATACTATGATTATGAGATATGGCAGATGGACGTCAAAACGGCATTCCTTAACGGACATCTTAAGGAAGAGTTGTATATGATGCAGCCGGAAGGTTTTGTCGATCCTAAGAACGCTAACAAAGTATGCAAGCTCCAGCGATCCATTTATGGACTGGTGCAAGCATCTCGGAGTTGGAACATTCGCTTTGATGAGATGATCAAAGCGTTTGGGTTTATGCAGACTTATGGAGAAGCCTGCGTTTACAAGAAAGTGAGTGGGAGCTCTGTAGCATTTCTCATATTATATGTAGATGACATACTCTTTGATGGGAAATGATATAAAACTTCTGGACAGCATTAAGGCCTACTTGAATAAGTGTTTTTCAATGAAGGACCTTGGAGAAGCTGCTTATATATTAGGCATCAAGATCTATAGAGATAGATCGAGACGCCTCATAGGTCTTTCACAAAGCACATACCTTGATAAGATTTTGAAAAGGTTCAAAATGGATCAGTCCAAGAAAGGGTTCTTGCCTATGTTACAAGGTGTGAGATTGAGCTCGGCTCAGTCACCGACCACGGCAAAGGATAAAGAAGAGATGAGTGTCATCCCCTATGCTTCAGCCATAGGATCTATTATGTATGCCATGCTGTGTACCAGGCCTAATGTAAACCTTGCCGTAAGTTTGGTAGAAAGATATCAAAGTAATCCCGGCAAGGAACACTGGACAGCAGTCAAGAATATCCTGAAGTACCAGAAAAGGACAAAGGACATGTTTCTCGTTTATGGAGGAGACGAAGAGCTCGTCGTAAAGGGTTACGTCGACGCTAGCTTCGACTCAGATCTGGATGACTCTAAGTCACAAACCGGATACGTGTATATGTTGAATGGTGGAGCAGTAAGCTGGTGCAGCTGCAAGCAGAGCGTCGTGGCGGGATCTACGTGTGAAGCGGAGTACATGGCAGCCTCGGAGGCAGCGCATGAAGCGATTTGGGTGAAGGAGTTCATCACCGACCTAGGAGTCATACCCAATGCGTCGGGGACGATCAAACTCTTTTGTGACAACACTGCAGCTATTGCCCTTGCCAAGGAGCCCAGGTTTCACAAGAAGACCAGGCACATCAAGCGTCATTTCAACTCCATCCGTGAAAATGTTCAAGATGGAGACATAGATATTTGCAAAGTACATACGGATCTGAATGTCGCAGATCCATTGACTAAACCTCTCTCGCGAGCAAAACATGATCAACACCAGAACTCTATGGGTGTTCGATTCATCACAATGTAACTAGATTGGTGACTCTAGTGCAAGTGGGAGACTGTTGGAAATATTCCCTAGAGGCAATAATAAAAGTATTATTATATTTCATTGTTCATGGTAATTGTCTTTTATTCATGCTATAACTGTATTATCCGGAAATCGTAATACACGTGTGAATACATAGACCACAATATGTCCCTAGTGAGCCTCTAGTTGACTAGCTCGTTGTGATCAACAGATAGTCATGGTTTCCTGGCTATGGACATTGGATGCCGTTGATAACGGTATCACATCATTAGGAGAATGATGTGATGGACAAGACCCAATCCTAAGCATAGCACAAAGATCGTGTAGTTCGTTTGCTAGAGCTTTTCCAATGTCAAGTATCTCTTCCTTCGACCATGAGATCATGTAACTCCCGGATACCGTAGGAGTGCTTTGGGTGTATCAAACGTCACA
>NW_021275726.1:0-811 GCF_002162155.2 Triticum dicoccoides | reverse complement strand
TGTCACATCCCTAGCTGCTGGTAGTGCTCTAGGCTAGCTCATGTGTGCATCATGTTTAAATTCTGAAAATTTGAACTGAGGGAATTTTGGAAGCCTCAAAAACTTAAATAAAAGAGGGGCAAAAACCCTAGAAATCTCATTCATTGCTCCAAAATACTCTTCTTAAATGTTTGATAATTTTTGGTAAGGGTTCTGGTCCCAACCAAAATATTGAACATTTTTAAGGAATTATTTTTGGGACTTTGGATTTAATTCATTAGCTATTTGACTTTGAGTTATATTCATATAATTAGAATATAATTTCAAATACCCCTGAAATATTTTAAAAGCTTTTGGAAAAGTCCATCTAGCAATATAAAATATTCAGAGGAGTTTTTGGCATTGTTTGAATTATTTTAAATTCAAACAGTGGCAAAGATTAAATAAAATAAACAGAACAGAAGAAATAAGAGAGAAAGACAGAACCTCACCTGGGCTTTACCTGGCAGAAGAGGCCCAGCCCACCAGGGGCTGTGTGGTCTTCTTCCTCCTGCCAGGAGGACAGGCAGGTGCGTGGCGAGAGCGCTAGCGACGCCGTGGCCTCCTCCCTGCCTGCCTCACGCCCTCGAGGCCCTTCTAGTGCCACGGAGACAGCCACGCGCCTCCCCGACCCCCTCTCACTTCTCCCTCGCTCTCTGGACCTCCCTCCCCCTTGCTCCTCTGCTTCCCCCCCCATGACCGAAAGCCGCCGTCGACGTCGCTTGCAACCACCGTGGCCACCAGCCCCCCCTCGCCCATCCAGCATGCTCGAGAGCTCCGTCACGACATCCTC
>NW_021275725.1:0-1729 GCF_002162155.2 Triticum dicoccoides | reverse complement strand
GTCGAGACGCCGGTGGGGTTGACCCACTTGACCACGGCGGAACCCCCCCTGGGTCGCTGACTAGTGGGGCCAGGCCCTGCTAACTTTAGTTAAAAAAATTAACTAAACCTAATTAGCCACTAACACTGACCAGTGGGCCCCGACCCCCCCTAATCCTTTAATTAAGCAGATAACCCCCTGTTAACTAACTGTGACGCTGACATATGGGTCCCACAGGTCAGTTTGACCTGGACGGCGCCCGTTGACCTGCTGAGGTCAGTATGAGGTCATGCTGACGCAATAATTCCTTTCTGGAATTAGAATAAATTAGGAAATGATTTATAAATTCCAGAAAATTATATAAACTTCAATAAATCATAGAAAATTAACCGTAACTCCAAATTAAATAATTTATATATGAAAAATTATCAGAAAAATTCAAGGAATCCATCTGTACCATTTACATGCATGTTAGAACAACTTATCACTACTGTTTAGGGCAAATGAAGTGAATGACATTTAAATAACCACATATGGAGTTTGAATTTGAATCTTGGATTCAAACCAACTTCATTTAATCTGGTTTTAGATGCATTAGCCCAAAACACATTCATTTTGCCATGTCATGATCATGCATCATATTGTGCATTGCATTGATTGTGTTCCCTTCTGTATTGCCGGTATTTGTCCCCTCTCGATAGACGTGATACCGATGATGTGATCGTTGACACTGATGAAGACTCAATGTTATCTTCAGAAGTGCCAGGCAAGCAAAACCCCCTTGTTCATTTCGATACAATCCTACTCTCTCGCTCCTGCTCTCTTTTACTGCATTAGGACAACACCGATTCATCTGTTACTTGCTGCGGTAGCTGAACCCCTTTGTCCTTTGCATGACCTGTCATTGCCACAGTAAATAGATGAAACCCACTAGCATGAGTAGGAGTTGTTTGAGCCCTGTTGTGCCTACTCATTCATGCTTGATTGTCATGCCTGCTACTGCTTAGAGTTGAGTCAGGTCTGATTCATCGGGGATGAATCAGAGGCGTGTGAATATGTCCTACTGTGTGTGAGCTAAGTGTGTGAACACGATTTGGTAAAGGTAGCGGTGAGAGGCCATGTAGGAGTACATGGTGGGTTGTCTCATTGCAGCCGTCCTCAGGAACTGAGTTCTGTGTTTGTGATCCATGACTCAGCTACTACCATACATTGGGCCCTGAAATATGACCCCGTTCGACTTCTTAATCACCCTTGTCCTCTGTCCAGGAGTTGCAAGTAGTTTCTGGTGTTTGTAGTATGCTGGAGGCCGTGGACAGGGCTGACCGTAGGGGTGGGCTGTGATGCGGTAGGCACGTGGCCGGGTAAACCGGGCACCCGTTTGGTGTCACGGAACCCTGTTCACATCGTTTGGGGCTGTGAGCGAAACTCCGGCCGGATCTCCTCATGGATGGAACCCGAATAGGCGATAAACCTGGACTAGAGACTTAGGTGTTTAGGTAGGTCATGGTCTACACCCACGTCGGCTTTCGCTTGAAGTCTGCCGAGCACATGTCGTGTGCAGACGCTAAGTGGTGGAAACATGTATGAAGAAGTACACCCCTGCAGGGTTAATATCATCTATTCGAATAGCCGTGTCCGCGGTAAAGGACTTCTGGGTTGCTTATATCAGTTCATAGACAAGTGAAAGTGGATACTTTAAAATGCGCAAGATAAGCGTGAGTGCTATGGATGGCGTTCTCGTAGGGAGACG
>NW_021275724.1:0-917 GCF_002162155.2 Triticum dicoccoides | reverse complement strand
CCATCTTATCCTGGATCCACCGAGCCTCTTCACTGCTCCTATGGACTCGGGGTTACTATTGAGATGGCGGTGCAGGACGCCGCCTACTCTATGATGACCATTATGCGAGTCAGATCTGGTATATTTCGGGACTCTGATTTCCGGTATATGCCAGGATCACTTCCGGGAGCACAAGGGTATCTCCAGGCTATTTATGCTGACCCCACTCAGGAGGATTCACGGACTCGCACCACTGCTGAGATGCTCGAGGATAAGGACCGTGAAAATCGGGCCTTGAGGTTAGAGCTCTTCAATACCCGTGCTGACCACTGGGCCACTTTGACTCGGTTCGCACCGGCGGTGCAAGCTGGATTTTCAGATATGCGCGATCTCTATCCTGTGAGATCTGCTCTGCCAGACGTGATGGTTTGGCGTGATGTAGGAGGCATCACCCCACCTCGCGGTCCCCGCAGGCCACCATTTGTTGGTCCAAGGCCTCATCCTAGCCCCTATGGTCCACAAGCTCCGCGAGATCGTCTGTTTCCGGATGATCATGTTGAGCTCCCAGGCTATGGAGGTGACTTCTACGAGGACTACTACGGATCGGTCTGAGTTAGTGGTAGTATCACTAGTTCGCACTAGCTGTGTCTTCTATCGTCCCGCGTGACTCGTGGGATATGACCTAGTTTGTACTCTTTCCGGAGGTGTAGAAAAATAATGTATAGGAGCTTGGGATGCCTCCGATGAGATGTAATCCTCTTTCACCGTAATAGTACTTTGTTTGGTCTTGTACTAAACCCTGTATGGTGTGTATGACGATGGAATAAAAGAAGCAGTTTCTGTATCTACCATGTCATACGGATGATCATCTTGCATTCCGAGTTATTCCTTACATTCTGTATCCTATGTCGGAATTTCATCATCCTGACTAAATCATT
>NW_021275723.1:0-970 GCF_002162155.2 Triticum dicoccoides | reverse complement strand
CATTATCAACAAAGGGGTGGTGGGGTTTAACTGCAGCAAGCCAGCTTTGACTCGGTGGCTATCCTGAACTACGACTGCAAGTAACTCTTTTGAGGTGGCGCACACGAGTCCACATATTCACCATATCAATACACCACTATGGATCCGCTCCCGTCTCCCTACGAGAACGCCATCCATAGCACTCACGCTTATCTTGCGTATTTTAGAGTATCCACTTTCACTTGTCTATGAACTGATATAAGCAACCCAGAAGTCCTTTTCCGTGGACACGGCTATTCGAATAGATGATGTTAACCCTGCAGGGGTGTACTCCTTCACACACGCTCTCACCACTTACCGCCGTTTACACGACATGTACTCGGCAACCTTCAAGCGGAAGCCCAACGTGGGTGTCGGCCACGGCCTGCCTAAACACTCAAGTCTCTAGTCCAGGTTTATCGCCTATTCGGGTTCCATCCATGAGGAGATCCGGTCGGAGTTTCGCTCACAGCCCCAAACGATGTGAACAGGGTTCCGTGACACCAAACGGGCGCCCGGTTTACCCGGCCACGTGCCTACCGCATCACATCCCACCCCTACGGTCAGCGCTGCGCACGGCCTCCAGCATACTACAAACACCAGAAACTACTTGCAACTCCTGGACAGAGGACAAGGGTGATCAAGAAGCCGAGAGGGTCCATTGGTTTCGGGCCCAATGCGTGGTAGTAGCTGAATCATGGATCACAAACACAGAACTCAGTTCCTGAGGACGGCTGCAATGAGACAACCCACCATGTACTCCTACATGGCCTCTCACCGCTACCTTTACCAAATCGTGTTCACACACTTAGCTCACACACAGTAGGACATGTTCACACGCCTCTGATTCATCCCCGATGAATCAGACCTGACTCAACTCTAAGCAGTAGCAGGCATGACAAACAAGCATGAATGAGTAGGCACATCAGGGCTCAAACAACTCCTACTCATG
>NW_021275722.1:0-2218 GCF_002162155.2 Triticum dicoccoides | reverse complement strand
TCTTCGGCAAGGGGACCCCCTCTCCCCTTACCTTTTCATAATCATCGCAGACCTTCTCCAGCGCTTAATCCTTCGGGCTTTCTCTCCAAACATTCTCTGTCACCCAATCTACAAGGATCGCCCGCCCATGGTGCTTCAATACGTGGACGACACTTTAATCATAACCCTTGCCTCCAACCAAGCCGCGACCACCCTCGAGGATATTCTCGACCAATCGCCCTCGCTACCGGCCTTACCATCAACTTTCACAAAACTACATTCGTTCCCCTCAACACGGATACCGTCACTACACAGAACATTGCCCTCACCTTCAGCTCTGACCCTTCCTCCTTCCCTCAAATTTACCTGGGCCTTCCGCTATCCCACATACGACTGCCCTCCTCCGCCTTCGAACCTATCATCCAACGCTTCCTAAAGTACCTTTCTGCTTGGGCGGCAAAGCTTCTCTCCCGCGGGGCCAGATTAACGCTCATATCCACTACCGTCGACGCCCTCGCCACTCACTTCATGTCTATTTTTAGGCTCCCCAAGAAGATCATCAAAATACTAGACACCATTCGCAGATCCTTTTTCTGGGCTGCTGACGAAACATGCTCTGAGGCCAAATGCCTTATTGCATGGAAACAAGTCTGCACCCCTGAAAAGGCTGGGGGGCTCGACATCAAAAACCTACACCTCCAAAACAATTGCCTCCTTATGAAATTTGCCTTCAAGCTTCTCCAAAAACAAGACTTGCCTTGGGTAAATTGGTTCTTCCAACACTACTCTCTCGACTTCGAAAAGAAACCTCACAACCCCTCCTACCTTTGGAAAATCGTAAACAAACAGCTTAGCCCCCTACGCAATATATCCTTTGTCCTCACCAACAATGGTACTTCCACCTTCTTCTGGCTAGACGCTTGGCTTCTTCCGACACCGCTTGCAGATACCTAGCCACACCTCTTCTCCCACTCCACCTCACCCTCGGTCCTGGTATCACATGTCATGCATAATGGTTTACTCGCTACTCTGTGGAACCGCCTAACAATTGTTGCTTCTGTAGAGCTCGCGTCTATTTTGTCTCTATTGCAGGATGTTGCCACCAATGACGCGCCCGACAACAGGTTCCTCAACCACGGCTCCTCCTTCTCCTCGAGGTGCACCTACTCGCTGCTCTCCTCCGACCACGAGATTGATCTCAACGTAGGGTACATTTGGAGCTCCAAGGCACCTATCAAGGTCAAGATCTTCGGTTGGCTTCTCTGTAGTTACAGGTTGAGCACGATGGCCAACTTACACCGTAAGACCATCACCTCCGACTCGGTCTGCCCGCGGTGTGCAATCACCAATGACGATGCAACACACGTTGCCTTCCTTTGCCCATGTGCGACACAGGTGTGGTCCCTCCTTGGGTTGCAGCAACCTCACTCCATCGACCTTCTATGGGATACTACGACTCCGGTCGGCCTCGACATCAACATTTGGCCTACCGTCGCCCTCGCCATTCTCTGGAAACTTTGGGACTCCCGAAACGCCTGAGTTTTTCGCAATGAACGTCACACACCCCTGGATACTCTTCGGAACATCATCTCAGATTTCACGCTTTGGGCCTTTAGGTTTAAGCACCCCTTTAGTAGGGAGGCGGCCGTGTCTTGGCGCCTTTTCCTTTCCTCTCGATGTAACCCGTGATGTTAGTCCTGCTACTTGCTAGCTAGGTCTTGCCCTCTTCTAGGTGGGTTTTTTTTCTCACCTTCTGTAACTTTCTTACCTGTTAGGTTTTCGGCCCGGTTTCCCTCATAAATGGGGTAAACTTGTTTAGGTTTTTTATTCGGTTTCCCTTATAAACTGGATCAACCAATGCCTTTGAGGTGACTCTGGCTTTGGCAGCTTTTTGAGCAATATATTCAGGTGGGGATCCTTCCCCACTCCCCACCTGGTGATCGTTCAAAAAAAAAAGATTTCCAGGCTACTAGGTTAGCAGACTACGTGTTCCGCTCCTCTGTGCTCACCAAAGAAGTGAGGATTCAAATTTTGAAAATGTCGCCGATCGACTTCAGCTGCTTTTCCCTATCCTTCTTTGACTAACTATCTACAGCCGCTGCTCACGCACAGGTTGACACTGCTCAACTATGCCCTGCAACGCTCTTCCAGGCCATGCCTGATGACCGACCACCTAGACCAGCATCGATCCTCGGCCCGCACCCATCCATTTTGAACACCCAAGTCCACTGTTCAATGA
>NW_021275721.1:0-1076 GCF_002162155.2 Triticum dicoccoides | reverse complement strand
AAATCGGAGCAGTTCATTCAAATATCGAAAAAAAATAAGGAAAATGCGGCTAAGAAGGAGTACAATCATGTTATGGGGCCAGGAGGGTATCGCCTTTGGGAGCCTAGGTGGGAGAAGATGGAGAACGAGCTGAGGGCGCGAGGAATCCGTCCAGGTACGGAGGGATGGGACCCAAGGGCCAAAAGCTGGTGGTACGGGCATGGGGGAACGCTGAACCCGGAGACAGGGGAGTGTGTTTACCGGGGCAAATTAATTAAACCCACCCAAGCCCTTATTAACGCAATGAGGGATGCTCAACAGGGGAAGATCAAGTTCAACAGAGAGAACGACGCGCTGACAAAAGCCCTCGGGAATCCTGAACATGGAGGACGTGTACGAGGCATGGGGCACATTCCGTGGAAAATAGGGTTCCCCCAGAGCGATGACCCGTACGGTTACAGAAGCCGTAAGAGAAAGATGGATCGGGAAGCAGATGTTGTGGCGCGGTTGGCATCGGAAATGGATGTGATGAAGAAAACCATGAGTGTACTAGTAGCCGAAAGAGATGCAGCTCGGGTGCAGCATGAAGATCATCCAGCGGATCTCGGAAGCCAGCAGCGGAGAAGCAGCATGGCTTCCACGGAGGCCCCACCGGCTGGTGCAGATGCACCGACGATCGAAATTACTGCACCGGAGCCTCTGGTGGTCCAAATTACTGCACCGGAGCCTCTGGTGGTCGAAATTACTTCACCGGAGCATCCTCGCTACCCCGTGGACGATATAAAGGAGATGAAAGAATGTCATCTGTATTATCCTATCGGGAACATGTCCATGAAGGTAGCCATCGGCAGTGCTTTACCATGTTTACCTGGAGCACTCCACCACAACAACCCCATTCAAGATGGCTATGCTCGTGTCACGGTGGAGGACATAGTCCAAGGGTTTGAGGACCTGGAGATTGACATTGCTACACCTGAAGGGGAGAAAAGACTTGGAGATGTCAAGCGCCATTTCATTCTATGGCAAAAGAAGTTTATCAAGTTTCCAGGCGAGGCGCCAAGGACAACAAGTCCACCCCCCTACGGTGGTGGTGGTGG
>NW_021275720.1:0-1068 GCF_002162155.2 Triticum dicoccoides | reverse complement strand
GTGTCCAAGAAAATGTTCCTGATATTCCATGGAAATATTGGTAAGAGGTAAAATTCAAACCAATATTTTTGGAGTCACAGAGATAATTATTTTGGCCATTTGAATTAATCCAATAACTATTTGCTTTGGATTTATATTTAATATATATTAAATATGACTCCAATAATTCTGGAAGTTTGTGAGTGGCTTTATATATATTTTAGCAAGCCACATAAAATTCTACAGAATTTATTTAAATGACTTAGTTGCTAAACTAAATCAAAACAAACTACAGAAAATAGAAAACAGAAAAAAAAGGGAGCAGAAGCCTACCTGGCGCCTACCTGTCCAGCCCAGCCGGCCCAGCTCCTCCCGCTGGCCCAGCCCACCGCCGCCCCCTCCCCTGTCGTCTTCCTCCTTGCCAGGAGGACGGACACCGCGACACCGCCGCGCGCGCCACCTCCACCCTGCTCGGCCACCTCCTGCTTCCTCCCTGGCCTTCCCAGCGACGCCCCGGACGACGCCACACGCCTCTCCGACCCCCTCTCACTTCTCCCTCGCTCTCTGGACCTCCCTCCCCTCTCTGCTCCCTTCCCGAGCGGAGCCCGTCGCCGCCGCTCATCGCCTGCGTAGCCACGACCACCCCCTCCCCTCTCCGACGTGCTCCCGAGCTCCTGCACCTCGTCGCCAACCCCCTCACTGAGCCACGTGACCGGAAGGGCCCCGAGCAGCCGCCATCGTCATCATCTCCGAGCTTCGGCCCCGGTGCCGTCTCCGTCGAATTCGGCCACTCCGGCGCGCCCCCGAGCCCACTGACCCTCCCTACAGCTCCGCGGTGAGCCTCCGTGCAGAACCCCTCTCTCTCCCCTCGCGTTTGCGAGCTCTAGGCCATAGCCCCGTCGCGGCCGAACTCCGGCCGCCGCTGACCATGTCGCCGCCGTGGCCTGAGCTCGACCGGGTCACGCCCGTGCATCTCACCGAGCTCGTGGTGACTCCAGGAGGCTGCGTAGTGCTTTACCTCACTCGCCCGTGCTCCACAACGCCGTTTTCGCCGAGGTCCGAACTCCGGCGCCGCCTCGGGCTCCATTC
>NW_021275719.1:0-1459 GCF_002162155.2 Triticum dicoccoides | reverse complement strand
GAAGCATCACAACATGACTCTACGACACAAGTACTTTATTTAAGGCTCAGGGAGCCATACATAACATACACAAAGGTACGGGTCACACGACCCAGCATTCAAGTCATACAGTCATACAAGCCAGCAGCGGAAGTAATTTGTCTGAGTACAGACAACTAGTAAAATAAAAGAGGCTTGGAAAGCCTAGCTATACTACATGGTCCTTCACAAGCTCAGGGTCACCACCTGGGTCTTTAGCCTACTCGTTGATGTCAACGTCTACATAGAACCCATCAGAAGGGGTTGCAGCGTCTTCTGTAAAATGTAAATTATAGCAACATGAGTACAAAGGTACTCAGCAAGACTTACATCAGATCCTACATACATGCATATTATCGAGAAGGGTTGGTGGAGTTATTGCAGCAAGCTAGCTTTGACTCTTGGCTAGACTATCCTACGATACTCCAACTTGAAATGGTTTTGCGCACACGAGTCCACTACTCACCACTTCAATACACTACCGAGGATCCACCTCCGTCTTCCTACGGAAGAGCCATCCTCGGCACTCACACTTATCTTGAGGCTTTTAGTAGTTTCCATTTACTTGTCTATGAACTGTATAGGCAACCAAGTAGTCCTTTACCGCGGACGCGGCTATTCGAATAGATCATGTTAACCCTGCAGGGGTGTACTTCTTCATACATGTTTCCACCACTTAGCGTCTGCACACGACGTGTGCTCGGCAGACTTCAAGCGAAAGCCGACGTGGGTGTAGACCACGACCTACCTAAACACTTAAGCTTCTAGTCCAGGTTTATCGCCTATTCAGGTTCCATCCGCAGGGAGTCCGGCCGAGGTTTCCCATACGGCCCCGAATGATGTGAACAGGGTTTCCGAGATACCTAACGGGTATTCGGTACACCCGGCCACGTACCTACCGCATCACAGCCCACCCCTACGATCAGCGCTGTCCACGGCCTCCAGTAGGCTACAAACACCAGAAACTACTTGCAACTCCTGGACAGAGAGCTAGGGTGAATAAGAAGTCGAGCGGGGTCATATTTCAGGGCCCAATGCATGGTAGTAACTGTTTCTTTAATCACACATACAGATCTCGGTGCTTAAGGTCGGCTTCAATGAAACAACCCACCATGTACTCCTACATGGCCTCTCATCGATACCTTTACCAAATCGTGTTCACCACACCACTCTCATTACCGACATAATCATTTCACTCTAGCCCATCACCCAGATGAACCAGACCTGACACGACTCTAAGCATAGCAGGCATAGCAAGGTAGGAACAACACATACATATGGCTCAATCAACTCCTACACATGCTAGTGGGTTTCATCTAGTTACTGTGGCAATGACAGGTCATGCAGAGGAAATGGGTTCAACTACCGCAGCACACAGCAGTTTGAAACGCGTTGTCTTAATGCAGTAAAAGAGAGCAGGAGCGAGAACATGGGATTGTAT
>NW_021275718.1:0-1413 GCF_002162155.2 Triticum dicoccoides | reverse complement strand
GCAACTGAAGAATGTCTGTTATGTAGCATACATTTCAGTTGTCTCTTTGTCATACGTATCTGTGCTCATGATGGCACTGTTTTGTGTCTTCCTGCCATCGTCTCGTGCAAGGGTGTTGTAGCGCACATCTCCAAAAACGCAAGAATCATAATGTCTTACCCGAGTATCAGGACCCATTGCTAGTGAGTAAAGGGCATCATCAACTGCCTGCCCATCCTCTCACATCTTCTTAACCTATGGTTAGAAAATAGACAAGTTGATCATCTTATGTACTCAATATATTAAAAAAACTAACAGTGCACTTCAAAAGCTTACATGGTTCTTGAACCATTTCGCAAATCCTGCCATAACCAGTTTGTCAATGTTTCTTGGATTTTGCGGCAGTAACTCCTCTTTGTAGATGCTGCACAACATAGTGATCGTGTCAAACATCTAAATATATAAGAATGTGCTGCAACTTTAGTAGATTACGATGTATAAGCTGCAGTACTGCTGTCGGTGGGAAACGACACCTATGGGATCACAAGAATCCCTACTGCGGTTGCGGGGTGCGGGGTTGAGAGAAGAGAGGGTCTAACAGAGAGCACGCGGTTCGTTTATCTAGGTTCGAGCCGCGAGGATGCGTAAAACCCTACTCCTGCTTTGGTGGATCTATTCTTAGTTCTTAGCTAGCTACGGAGTGTAACGAGCTCCAAAAAGCCGAATCCTTCTCCTCGTCGCCTTGGGCCTCCTTTTATAGAGAAAGGGGTCGCCACAGTGGCACGCAAGAGGTGGAAAGGCGACAGTGTTGCAAGCTTATCCTGGTATTATAGGACAAAGCGCATTTAATGCAAGGCTTCGGTGTCCCTTCACTTTATCGAGGACGGGGATGAGGCCCTTCCCGTCCGTCGCCGCTCCTCCAAGCTTTGACACGCGCCCTGGCCAGCGATGCACGCGGTGCCATGTAGGCAGGCAGGCAGCTGAGGTGGTGCGGTGGTGGAGCCGCGAAGGGCTGCATGTTGCCACGCAGGTGCCTGCCCAGCTGGTTGGGTCGGCAGCTGCATGCGTACGGCGGTGGAGACTTGGCTGGTACGGGTTCGACGGTGGCCCTACTGGTGCGCTTGGCGAGGGCCTTGCCGGGTGGCCCAGCAAGGGTCTTGCCATGGCGCGCAGGCGTCCCCGGCAAGGATCTTGCCGGGGGTCTTGTGGGTTTCTTCGGTGAGGATGGCTGCCTTCCTATCCTCATTTGATTTGACTATTCTTTGTCTTCACAAAGATCTGCATGCCACCTTGGAGGTGCCTTCCCGAGCCCTGGCCCCACGCGGATGATGGCGTTGGGGATCGTGGGCTCAAGGGTGGCTCACTCCGTTGGTGTGGGGCGAGTTGCCCCGGCAAGGGTCCTTGCCGGTGAAACCTGCTTCATCCACCTGATCT
>NW_021275717.1:0-2332 GCF_002162155.2 Triticum dicoccoides | reverse complement strand
AGCTGCAGTGCCAGTGACAGACACCAGAGCCACTTCATCTACACCAGCTACAGCTCCTACAGCTCGAGTGCAGCCAGCACCAGCACCTACTCCTCCAGCTCCGTCCACATCTACTGAAGTCTTTGTCCAAGGAGCCATCTCTACACCACCACCTGAAGATCAAGCCTGAGAGACGATTTAGTGCTATGCATTTTCTATGAACTTTTTGGTAACTTGTTGCCAAAGGGGGAGAAAAATGTATAGATCATAGGCTTCGAGAGAGAGTGTTGCCTTTTATTCTCTCTTGCTTTGGTGGTTGAACTTTATTTGCTTGTTTGAGATACTTTATGTCTGTGTGATACTTGGATGATCATGTGTTTGATCATATGCTACATTTGTGCTTGTTGGATGACATTATCCTTTTTATCTCTATATGACCATTCACTTTGCTTGGTGATGAGTGCATGTATTCAATCATTATCATCTTGAGTGCTCCACCAAGATGTATGTGACATGGAAGAATAACCCATGAGCCTAACTCTTTGTGCATTTGCAGTCCAAAGCAAAACTTAAACTATGCACAAATTTAGGGGGAGCTCTTGCTTATCACATACTTCTCAAAGCGACAATGTTTTTTACTCTTATTATCATTTGTCGAAGGTTTGATCTATATGTTGTCATCAATTACCAAAATGGGGGAGATTGATAGTGCAACTATCCCTAGGTGGTTTTGGTACTTCCTAACAACATATAGCTCATTGAGCTAACATTATTCCAAGATGAATATTTCAGTAAAAGCTCAATGAATGGCATGGCATGGATGAGAAAAGTGGACCCCTCAAAATGCTAAGGATAAAAGGATTGGCTCAAGCTCAAAAGCTCAAGACTCTACATTTTATATTTTAGTGATCCAAGATCACATTGAGTCTATAGGAAAAGCCAATACTATCAAGGAGGGATGAGGTGTTGCTTAATGAGTCTCTTGCTCCATAGTGCTTAGTGATATGCTCCAAAGCCCTCAACTACTTTCTCACATCCACATTTGACCTAAACCTGAAGTCAAACTCGGCCCTACCGATTCTTTCTATCCGGCGCCACCGAGTTCAGATGTCATAGCCACTGCCACAAACCCTAGGCAAATCGGTCTCACCGATAGGGATCTCGGTCTCATCGAGATGGGATTGTAATCTCTCTGTTTCCCTTCGTAACATTTCGGTACCACCGAGATGAGCGATCGGTCCCACTGAGATTGCAATGTAAACTCCCTGTTTCCTTTTCGTAACGTTTCAGTCCCACCGAAATGAGCGAACCGGTCCCACCGAGTTTACCTGACCAACTCTCTGGTTAGCTTATTACCAAATTCGGTCCCACTGAGTTTGTGTAATCGGTCTCACCGAGATTACGTTATGCCCTAACCCTAATCATATCGGTCCTACCGATTTGCATGTCGGTCCCACCAAAAATCCTAACGGTCACTAAATTTGCTGAATCGGTCCGACCGAGTTTACCAATTCAGTCCCACCGAGTTTGATAAGTTGTGTGTAACGGTTAGATTTTATGTGGAGGCTATATATACCCCTCCACCTCCTCTTCATTCGTGGAGAGAGCCATTAGAACAAACCTACACTTCCAACTTGTTGTTTCTGAGAGAGAACCACCTACTCATGTGTTGAGGCCAAGATATTCCATTCCTACCATATGAATCTTGATCTCTATCCTTCCCCAAGTTGCTTTCCACTCAAATCTTCTTTCCACCAAATCCAAATCCTGTGAGAGAGAGTTGAGTGTTGGGGAGACTATCATTTGAAGCACAAGAGCAAGGAGTTCATCATCAACACACCATTTGTTACTTCTTCAAGAGTGGTGTCTCCTAGATTGGCTAGGTGTCACTTGGGAGCCTCCGACAAGATTGTGGAGTTGAACCAAGGAGTTTGTAAGGGCAAGGAGATCGCCTACTTCGTGAAGATCTACCACTAGTGAGGCAAGTCCTTCATGGGCGACGACCATGGTGGGATAGACAAGGTTGCTTTTTCGTGGGTGGAGCCCTTCGTGGACTCGCGCAACCATTACCCTTCGTGGGTTGAAGTCTCCATCAATGTGGTTGTACGATAGCACCACCTATCGGAACCACGACAAAAACATCCGTGTCTCCAATTGCGTTTGAACTCTCCAAACCCTTCCCTTTACATTCTTGCAAGTTGCATGCTTTACTTTCCACTGCTCATATACTCTTTGCATGCTTGCTTGAATTGTGTTAAGATTGCTTGACTTGTGCTAAGATGGCTAAAATCTGCCAAAGACTAAAATTGGGAAAATGATAAGTTTTTATTTGGTCAAGTAGTCTAATCACCCC
>NW_021275716.1:0-1186 GCF_002162155.2 Triticum dicoccoides | reverse complement strand
ATTGGGTTCCGGTAACTCGACCCCTCTCGACTTATTAATCAACATGATCTCTGTCCAGGAGTTGCAACTAGTTTCTGGTGTTTGTAGGTAGTGTTAGTAGTCTACCAAGTGGCACCCGGTACAGGTGGGCTTGGGACAGACTAGGCACAGTGGCACGGTGTACCAAGTGGCACCCGGATGGTGGGCTTGGGAACCCTGCTCACATCGTTTGGGGCCGTGAGCGACACCCCGGCCGGATCTCCTTGCGGATGGAACCCGAATAGGCGATAAACCTGGACTAGAGACTTGTTCGGTTAGTCAGGTCGTGGCCGACTCCCTCGCCCGGCTTCCGCTTGAAGGTTGCCGAGGTACATGACGTGTACAGGGCGATAAGTGGCGAAAGCGTGTGTGAAGAAGTACACCCCTGCAGGGTTGTCATTATCTATTCGAATAGCCGAATTCCTCGGATATGGAAACTTGGACCCCTTGTATAGTTCATAGACAAGTGAAAGTGGATACTCTAAAATACGCAAGATAAGCGTGAGTGCTATGGATGGCGTTCTCGTAGGGAGACGTGAGCGGATCCATAGTGGTGTATTGATATGGTGAATATGTGGACTCGTGTGCGCCACCTCAAAAGAGTTACTTGCAGTCGTAGTTCAGGTTAGCCACCGAGTCAAAGCTGGCTTGCTGCAGTTAAACTCCACCACCCCCTTTGTTGATAATGATGCATATGTAGATAGATCTGATGTAAGTCTTGCTGGGTACATTTGTACTCACGTTGCTTAATTTATGTTTTTGCAGAGAGACTTCAGTCTCACTAGTAGTTCCACGTGGACTTCGACGTTTAGCTTGTTACCTCAGCTACGATCTTGTGCCCTTGGCAGGATCTGGTAGATAGTCAGGCTTCTCAGCCTTTTTCATTTATAGTTGTCTGTACTCAGACATGTTAATTTTCCGCTTGTGCTTTGACTTGTATGCTCTAGTTGTTGGGTCATGAGACCCATGTTTGTAATGTCTCGCTCCTCGGAGCCTATTGAATAAACTACTTGAGTCGTAGAGTCATTTTGTGATGCCATGTTGTATTGCACATATCGAGCATATTGTGTGTATGTTATTGAAATGCTTGGTATGTGTGGGATCTGACTATCTAGTTGTTTATCTTTAGTAGCCTCTCTTACCGGGAAATGTCTCCTAGTGTTTCCAC
>NW_021275715.1:0-1229 GCF_002162155.2 Triticum dicoccoides | reverse complement strand
GTCCTAGAAGGACCGCTAGGTGACGCTCCCGTCCCAGAGAACCAAGACATTATGAATGCTTGGCAGTCTCGCGCTGATGATTACTCCCTCGTTCAGTGCGGCATGCTTTACAGCTTAGAACCGGGGCTCCAAAAGCGTTTTGAGCATCACGGAGCATATGAGATGTTCGAAGAGCTGAAACTAGTTTTTCAAGCTCATGCCCGGGTCGAGAGATATGATGTCTCCGACAAGTTCTACAGTTGTAAGATGGAGGAGAACAGTTCTGTCAGTGAGCACATCCTGAAGATGTCTGGGTTGCACAACCGTATGACCCAGCTGAACATTAACCTCCCAGATGAGGCGGTCATTGATAGAATCCTCCAGTCGCTCCCACCAAGCTACAAGAGCTTTGTGATGAACTACAACATGCAGGGAATGGAAAAGACCATTCCTGAAGTGTTCTCGATGCTGAAGTCAGCAGAGGCTGAAATCAAGAAAGAACATCAAGTGTTGATGGTCAATAAGACCACTAAGTTCAAGAAGGGCAAGGGTAAGAAGAACTTCAAGAAGGACAGCAAAGATGTTGCCGCGCCTGGTAAGCCAGTTACCAGGAAGAAGTCAAAGAATGGACCCAAGCCTGAGACTGAGTGCTTTTATTGCAAGGGGAAGGGTCGCTGGAAGCGGAACTGCCCCAAATACTTAGCGGATAAGAAGGCCGGCAACACCAAAGGTATATTTGATATACATGTGATTGATGTGTACCTTACCAGTACTCGTAGTAACTCCTGGGTATTTGATACCGGTGTCGTTGCTCATATTTGTAACTCACAGCAGGAGCTGCGGAATAAACGGAGACTGGCGAAGGACGAGGTGATGATGCGCGTCGGGAATGGTTCCAGAGTCGATGTGATCGCCGTCGGCACGCTGCCTCTACATTTACCTACGGGATTAGTTTTGAACCTTAATAATTGTTATTTAGTGCCAAGTTTGAGCATGAACATTGTATCTGGATCTCGTTTAATACGAGATGGCTACTCATTTAAGTCTGAGAATAATGGTTGTTCGATTTATATGAGAGATATGTTTTATGGTCATGCTCCGATGGTCAATGGTTTATTCTTAATGAATCTCGAGCGTAATATTACACATGTTCATAGTGTAGATGCCAAAAGATTTAAAGTTGATAACGATAGTCCCACATACTTGTGGCACTGCCGCCTTGGTCACATTGGTGTCAAGCGCATGAAGAA
>NW_021275714.1:0-1523 GCF_002162155.2 Triticum dicoccoides | reverse complement strand
CCCAGCCATGGCCGACGCCATCGCCGCCACCCCCTCGCCGTAGCCACGCCCTCCGACCACCCCACGCCGTCTCACCGTGTCCAGGAGCTCCGCCGCTGTCCACTTCATCGAGCAGCCGAGCCCCGAGCGCTCCAACGCCCGAGACCACCGCACCGACCTCGCCCGAGCTCACCGTCGCCGGAGATCCCCTTCAACGCCGTCGTCGCTCCGGTCCATCTCCGGCCGCACCAAGGACTCCGTCGCACTCACTGTGAGCTTAGCCATCTTCCCCTCCCTTCCGTTCTTGCTCCCGAGCCGTGTAGCAACCTCCCGGAGCTCAACCGCACCCACCGCCGTGGAGCTCGTAACCGACGTGCTCCCGGTCATCCTCCGGCCACAAGATGGTGTCCATCTTACTCACCAAGTCCCGCAGCATCTAGCTAGCCACTCCCCGAGCCACACCGACCCCTCTAGCGTCAAGTTCGTCTTCGGCCGAACCCCGGTGGCCGCCAAGGTCGTCGCCGGCGCCAACTCCGGCCACCCCGACCCCAACGGACTCCGCCAAGAGCTGCGGTTTGTCCTCAGCTCCACTCCGGTGATCTCCGCGGCCCATTTGGTGGCCGGAATAGCCAAAACCACTCCCGCCGCCGCGTCGGGCTCGCCGGCGGCTAAACGCCGGTGCAGCCGACCCGGGTTTGACCACGGGTGGGCCCTGGTTGACTCCCCTGAGTCAATGACAGGTGGGGCCCAGCCCTGTTAATTAAACAGGATTAGTTTTAACTAAATTTTAATTAAAATAATCACCCTGACATGCGGGACCCACTGTCAGGTTTGACCTGGACCAGTTCCGTTGACCTGCTGACGTCACACTGACGTCAGGCTGACGCAGTAATTGATTTTCTGGATTTAATTTAAATCAGGAAATTCCAGAATATAGTTTAAACTTCAAAAATTCATAACTTTTATTCTGTAACTCCAAATTGGACAAATTATATATGAAAAATGATCAGAAAAATCCAATCTATCCATCTGTACTATTTTCATGCATGATCAAACAAGTTAAATTGATGTTTTAAGCAGAACAAGGAAAAGCACTTTAAAAGGCCATATTTGAATTTGAAATTTGAATCCTTGATTCAAATTTGTTCAAACCCTTCTGGCTTTAGTTGCATTAGCCCAATACACTCATTTTGCCATGTCTCATGCATGCATCATATTGTTGCATACTGTTTGGTAATGGTTGTGAATCGGTGCTCTCTGCGGCAGGTTCTGTCTCCGAGGAATACCGTGATTACCCTAACGAAGAACCGTATCAGTGCATCGAACCATCAGGCAAGCAACCAACCATTTGATCATATCGATACAATCCCATGTTCTCGCTCCTGCTCTCTTTTACTGCATTAAGACAACGCGTTTCAAACTGCTGTGTGCTACGGTAGTTGAACCCATTTCCTCTGCATGACCTGTCATTGCCACAGTAACTAGATGAAACCCACTAGCATGTGTAGGAGTTGTTTGAGCCATATGTATGTGTTGTTCCTACC
>NW_021275713.1:5312-6282 GCF_002162155.2 Triticum dicoccoides | reverse complement strand
TTAGTCGTGGAAATCACTCCGGGACCACAAAACAGTGAGTAATAGTCCACGAAACGGGCCAGAATCGGCCAAAACTGTGAGTGTTGATGACCGACACGTAAGCACACTTGGGGTTTAACAAGAACGAAAATCGCTTTGGGACCCCAAAACAATGAGTAATAGTCCACGAAACGGGTCAGAATCGACAAAAACCGAGAGTGTAGATGACCGACACGTAAACGCACCCCAAGGTTCGTTAATCGTGGAAATCACTCCGGGACCCCAAAACAGTGAGTAATAGTCCTCGAAATGGGCCAGAATCGGCTAAAACTGTGAGTGTTGATGACTGACACGTAAGCGCACCTTGGGGTTTAACAAGAATGGAAATCGCTTTGGGACCCAAAAACGGTGAGTAATAGTCCACGAAACGGGTCAGAATCGACAAAAATCGTGAGTGTTGATGACCGACACGTAAACGCCCCAGGGTTCGTTAATCGTGAAAATCACTTTGGGACCCCAAATAGTGAGTAATACCCATGAAACGGGCCATAATCGGCCAAAACTGTGAGCGCTGATGACCGACATGTAAGCGCACCTTAGGGTTCAACAACTATTGAAATCGCTTTGGGGCCACAAAACAATGAGTAATAGTCCACGAAACGGGTCAGAATCGGCCAAAATTGCGAGTGTTGATGACCGACACGTAAACGCACCACTGGGTTCGTTACTCGTGGAAATCACTCCGGGACCCCAAAACAGTGAGTAATAGTCCACGAAACGGGCCAGAATGGCCAAAACTGTGAGTGTTGATGACCAACACGTAAGCGCACCTTGGGGTTCAACAAGAATGGAAATCACTTTCGAACCCCAAAACGGTGAGTAATAGTCCACGAAACAGGTTGGAATCGACAAAAACCGTGAGTGTTGATGACCGACACGTAAACGCACCCCAGGGTTCGTTAATCGTGCAAATCACTCCGGGACCCCAAAA
>NW_021275713.1:4418-5302 GCF_002162155.2 Triticum dicoccoides | reverse complement strand
CCCCAAAACGGTGAGTAATAGTCCACGAAACGGGTCAGAATCGACAAAAACCGAGAGTGTTGATGACCGACACGTAAACGCCCCAGGGTTCGTTAATCGTGAAAATCACTTTGGGACCCCAAATAGTGAGTAATACCCATGAAACGGGCCAGAATCGGCCAAATCTATGAGCGCTGATGACCGACATGTAAGCGCACCTTAGGGTTCAACAACTATTGAAATCGCTTTGGGGCCACAAAACAATGAGTAATAGTCCACGAAACGGGTCAGAATCGGCCAAAATTGCGAGTGTTGATGACCGACACGTAAACGCACCACTGGGTTCGTTACTCGTGGAAATCACTCCGGGACCCCAAAACAGTGAGTAATAGTCCACGAAACGGGCCAGAATGGCCAAAACTGTGAGTGTTGATGACCAACACGTAAGCGCACCTTGGGGTTCAACAAGAATGGAAATCACTTTCGAACCCCAAAACGGTGAGTAATAGTCCACGAAACAGGTTGGAATCGACAAAAACCGTGAGTGTTGATGACCGACACGTAAACGCACCCCAGGGTTCGTTAATCGTGCAAATCACTCCGGGACCCCAAAACAGTGAGTTAGTCCATGAAACGGGCCAGAATCGGCCAAAACTGCGAGTGTTGATGACCGACACGTAAGCGCACCTTGGGGTTCAACAACTATGGAAATCGCTTTCGGACCCCAAAATGGTGAGTAATAGTCCACGAAACGGGTCAGAATCGGCCAAAACTACGAGTCTTGATGACCGACACGTAAATGCACCCGAGGGTTCGTTACTCGTGGAAATCACTCCGGGACCCCAAAAAAGTGAGTAAATAGTCCACGAAACGGGCCAGAATCGGCCAAAACTGTGAGTGTTGAC
>NW_021275713.1:0-1441 GCF_002162155.2 Triticum dicoccoides | reverse complement strand
AAACAGGTCGGAATCAACAAAAACCGCGAGTGTTGATGACCGACACGTAAACGCACCCCAGGGTTCGTTAATCGTGCAAATCACTCCGGGACCCCAAAACAGTGAGTTAGTCCACGAAACGGGCCAGAATCGGCCAAATCTGTGAGTGTTGATGACCGACACGTAAGCGCACCTTGGGGTTCAACAACTATGGAAATCGCTTTCGGACCCCAAAACGGTGAGTAATAGTCCACGAAACGGGTCAGAATCGGCCAAAACTACGAGTCTTGATGACCGACACGTAAATGCACCCGAGGGTTCGTTACTCGTGGAAATCACTCCGGGACCCCAAAAAAGTGAGTAAATAGTCCACGAAACGGGCCAGAATCGGCCAAAACTGTGAGTGTTGATGACCGACAGTAAGCGCACCTTGGGGTTCAACAAGAATGGAAATCACTTTGGGTCCCCAAAACGGTGAGTAATAGTCCACGAAACGGGTCAGAATCGACAAAAACCGAGAGTGTTGATGACCGACACGTAAACGCCCCAGGGTTCGTTAATCGTGAAAATCACTTTGGGACCCCAAATAGTGAGTAATACCCATGAAACGGGCCAGAATCGGCCAAATCTATGAGCGCTGATGACCGACATGTAAGCGCACCTTAGGGTTCAACAACTATTGAAATCGCTTTGGGGCCACAAAACAATGAGTAATAGTCCACGAAAGGGGTCAGAATCGGCCAAAATTGCGAGTGTTGATGACCGACACGTAAACGCACCACTGGGTTCGTTACTCGTGGAAATCACTCCGGGACCCCAAAACAGTGAGTAATAGTCCAGGAAACGGGCCAGAATGGCCAAAACTGTGAGTGTTGATGACCAACATGTAAGCGCACCTTGGGGTTCAACAAGAATGGAAATCACTTTCGAACCCCAAAACGGTGAGTAATAGTCCACGAAACAGGTTGGAATCGACAAAAACCGTGAGTGTTGATGACCGACACGTAAACGCACCCCAGGGTTCGTTAATCGTGCAAATCACTCCGGGACCCCAAAATAGTGAGTTAGTCCATGAAACGGGCCAGAATCGGCCAAAACTGCGAGTGTTGATGACCGACACGTAAGCGCACCTTGGGGTTCAACAACTATGGAAATCGCTTTCGGACCGCAAAACGGTGAGTAATAGTCCACGAAACGGGTCAGAATCGGCCAAAACTACGAGTCTTGATGACCGACACGTAAATGCACCCGAGGGTTCGTTACTCGTGGAAATCACTCCGGGACCCCAAAAAAGTGAGTAAATAGTCCACGAAACGGGCCAGAATCGGCCAAAACTGTGAGTGTTGATGACCGACACGTAAGCGCACCTTGGGGTTCAACAAGAATGGAAATCACTTTCGAACCCCAAAACGGTGAGTAATAGTCCACGAAACAGGTCGGAATCAACAAAAACCGCGAGTGT
>NW_021275712.1:0-1073 GCF_002162155.2 Triticum dicoccoides | reverse complement strand
GTGTGCAAGCTCCAGCGATCCATTTATGGACTGGTGCAAGCCTCTCGGAGTTGGAATAAACGTTTTGATAGTGTGATCAAAGCATTTGGTTTTATACAGACTTTCGGAGAAGCCTGTATTTACAAGAAAGTGAGTGGGAGCTCTGTAGCATTTCTGATATTATATGTGGATGACATATTACTGATTGGAAATGATATAGAATTTCTGGATAGCATAAAGGGATACTTGAATAAAAGTTTTTCAATGAAAGACCTCGGTGAAGCTGCTTACATATTAGGCATTAAGATCTATAGAGATAGATCAAGACGCTTAATTGGACTTTCACAAAGCACATACCTTGACAAGATTTTGAAGAAATTCAAAATGGATCAAGCAAAGAAAGGATTCTTGCCTGTATTACAAGGTGTGAAATTGAGTAAGACTCAATGCCCGACCACTGATAGAGAGAATATGAAAGATGTTCCCTATGCATCAGCCATAGGCTCTATCATGTATGCAATGCTGTGTACCAGACCTGATGTGTGCCTTGCTATAAGTTTAGCAGGGAGGTACCAAAGTAATCCAGGAGTGGATCACTGGACAGCGGTCAAGAACATCCTGAAATACCTGAAAAGGACTAAGGATATGTTTCTCGTATATGGAGGTGACAAAGAGCTCATCGTAAAAGGTTACGTTGATGCAAGCTTTGACACTGATCCGGACGATTCTAAATCGCAAACCGGATACGTGTTTACATTAAACGGTGGAGCTGTCAGTTGGTGCAGTTCTAAACAAAGCGTCGTAGCGGGATCTACATGTGAAGCAGAATACATAGCTGCTTCGGAAGCAGCAAATGAAGGAGTCTGGATGAAGGAGTTCATATCCGATCTAGGTGTCATACCTAGTGCATCGGGTCCAATGAAAATCTTTTGTGACAATACTGGTGCAATTGCCTTGGCAAAGGAATCCAGATTTCACAAAAGGACCAAACACATCAAGAGACGCTTCAACTCCATCCGGGATCTAGTCCAGGTGGGAGACATAGAGATTTGCAAGATACATACGGATCTGAATGTTGCAGACCCGTTGACTAA
>NW_021275711.1:0-1174 GCF_002162155.2 Triticum dicoccoides | reverse complement strand
ATGACTTTCAAATCCTTGACCATATCAAATACCTCAGCACCAGTGTGTTCCGCAGGCTTCGGCCGGTGATCTGCCTTGCCGTTGTAATGCTTGCCTTTCTTTCTTACTGGATGAATTTTCGGAAGAAATCGACGATGCCCAAGGTACACGTTCTTCTTACAATTTGGCAAATGTACACTTTCAGTCTCATGTAAGCAGTGCGTGCATGCATTGTATCCCTTATTTGACAGTCCCGAAAGGTTACTAAGAGCAGGCCAATCGTTGATGGTTACGAAAAGCAACGCTCGTAGGTCAAATTCCTCTTGTTTGTGCTCATCCCACACACGGACACCACCCCACAGCTGTAAAAGTTCATCAACTAATGGCCTTAGGTACACATCGATGTCGTTGCCGGGTTGCTTCGGACCTTGGATGAGCACTGGCATCATAATGAACTTCCGCTTCATGCACAACCAAGGAGGAAGGTTGTAGATGCATAGAGTCACGGGCTAGGTGCTATGGCTGGAGCTCTGCTCGCCAAAAGGATTCATGCCATCCGTACTTAGAGCAAATCTTATGTTCCTTGCGTCAGCTGCAAAATCTTTGAACCATCTGTCGATCTTTCTCCATTGTGTTCCATCTGCGGTGTGTCTCAACTCCCCGTCCGACTTACGGTCCTCTTTGTGCCATCGCAACAACTTGGCATGCTCTTTGTTCCTGAACAGACGTTTCAACCGTGGTATTATAGGAGCATACCACATCACCTTGGCGGAAACCCTCTTCCTGGGTTTCTGGCCCTCAACATCGTCACCAGGGTCATCGCCTCTGATCTTATAACGCAATGCAGTGCATACCGGGCATTCATTCAAATTCTCGTATTCACCGCGGTAGAGGATGCAGTCGTTGATGCATGCATGTATCTTCAGAACCTCTAAACCTAGAGGGCAGACAACCTTCTTTGCTTCGTACGTACTGGCGGGCAACTCGTTATCCTTTGGAAACATATTCTTCAACATTTTCAGCAAGTTTTCAAATGCCGAGTCAGCTACACCTGCCTCTGCCTTCCATTTCAGCAAATCCAGTGTGCAGCCCAGCTTTTTCAGACCATCATCGCATCCGGGGTACAGCGCCTTTCTGTGATCCTCTAACATGCGATCCAAATTCTCCCTCTCCTTTTCAGTTTCGCAGCGTCTCC
>NW_021275710.1:0-926 GCF_002162155.2 Triticum dicoccoides | reverse complement strand
ATGCTTCGTTGTATTTGCACATATCGAGCATATTGTGTGTATGATTGAAATGCTTGGTATGTGTGGGATCTGACTATCTAGTTGTTTATCTTTAGTAGCCTCTCTTACCGGGAAATGTCTCCTAGTGTTACCGCTGAGCCATGGTAGCTTGCTACTGCTCTGGAACACTTAGGCTGGCCGGCATGTGTCCTTCTTCGTTCCTGTGTCTGTCCCTTCGGGGAAATGTCACGCTTTGAGTACCGGAGTCCTGTTAGCCCGCTACAGCCCGGTTTACCGGAGTCCTGCTAGCCCAGTGCTACAGCCCGGACCCACTTGCTGATGACCGACACGTTCGAAGCTGGGTCATGGATGCCTGTCCCTGTAAGTCTGTGCCACTTTGGGTTTACGATTAGTCATGTCAGCCCGGGCTCTTTATCATATGGATGCTAGCGACACTATCATTTACGTGAGCCAAAAGGCGCAAACGGCCCCGGGCAAAGGTAAGGCGACACCCGTGGGGATACCGTGCGTGAGGCCGCAAAGTGATATGAGGTGTTACCGGCTAGATCGATGTGACATCGAGTCGGGGTCCTGACAGCGTTGGCATCAGAGCCGGACTGCCTGTAGGTTCTCCAAGCCAAACTGGTCGATGTTGAGTCTAGAAATTCTTTAGTTATATGTAGGGGAATTGTTTGTGGGTTGGAACGTAAGGCTCTTTTTACTCCTTTATCTTATGACATTCTGATCTGAGTCAGTCCATTCTTCCACCGGGGGTTAAGGAATTAGGATCTATTCTCTCTATCAGGATCACGTGTTACTAATCAGTAGTACCTTATAAGTTTGATGGATACAAGCCTAGTTCAGTTCTACTACCACATTATGTTGCTAGGATGGATTCAGAACTTTGATATGATGATGTTGAGTGTGTACGAAATCCTTTGTCAAAT
>NW_021275709.1:0-1346 GCF_002162155.2 Triticum dicoccoides | reverse complement strand
GGCCACAGCCGTAGACGCGCGAAGGGCAATCCGCGTAGAGGGAATTTTTCGGATACTTCTCCATCACCAAAAATTATGAAAAAATACCATCGTTCCTATAGCTCATGTGCCCACGTCGTGCAAAAAACTCATGATTTTATCGCGCTCCGAGTATTTAGTAATATTGACGCCGCATCGTTACCGCAGAACGTCTACTACCGTGTCATCACCGTCCGTGAGGGGGGGCCACGCACCGGAGACGCGTCCCGCCTCTTCGGACATGCCACCACACCACCCCGCATGTATGAGAGCCCGGTGCGATGCTCCGGTGGCATTGCTACCCCCAGTGCCCCCGTCCCGCCTAACCCTGTAGCATTTCACCACGGGATCTAGCCCTTTGACTTTGCACGGACGGGCTTTGACCAATGGACCTCCCCACCCGGTTGTGTTAGGTCAGCCCATAGGAACACTTTGGAGCAACATCCGGGCCAGATGTTGCCGTGGGCCTATGGGCTGACCTTACACAACCGGGTGGATACATCTACTGCTCAAAGCCCGTCCGTGCAAAGTCAAAGGGGTAGATCCCGTGGTCAAATGCTACAGGGTTAGGCGGGACGGGGGCCCTAGGGGGGTAGCAATGCCACCGGAGCGTCGCACCGGGACCTCATACAAGCCGCGTGCCGGGTGCCTACGCCTGCCACCATGCTTATATAATTGTAGGAGGGCCACCGCAACACCTGGCGTCATTGCTACCCCCAGGTACCTTGTCCCGTCTAACCCTGACACAGACGACCGCCGGGTCTATCCCTTTGACTTTCGCTGGACGTAGTTTGACCGGTGGACATTTTCACCTTGTTGTCATAGCCCAGCCATAGCTACTCCCCCAACACAGTCCCGACACAACCCACCCCAAGATTCCCTCTGCGTCAGCCCGACATGGCCGTTTCCCCCCTCCGGGGCACGGCGGCATCGACGCCCGTGAGGGGGGAGGGGGCACACCCCGGAGCCGCGTGCCTGCGCCTGCCACCACGTTTCCACAACCATAGGAGGGCCCACCGCAACACCTGACGGCATTGCTACCCCCCACAGGTACCCGGCCCGTCCCGTCTAACCTCTCCGTGACACGACGGAAGAAGGCCCGTGTGGGGGGCAATCGATATATGTTTTCTGTACATTTAAGTTAATGAAATTAGTATTGAAAAAAATAAAAAAATAAGAGAAAATACAAAATATAGGCATTGCTACCCCCAGTGCCCCGTCCCGCCTAACCCTGTAGCGTTTGACCATGGGATCTAGCCCTTTGACTTTGCACGGACGGGCTTTGACTAGTGGACCTCCCCACCCGGTTGTGTTAGGTCAGCCCATAG
>NW_021275708.1:0-992 GCF_002162155.2 Triticum dicoccoides | reverse complement strand
ACAACTTTCTTCTCTTGCATCAGTACAGCACCGAGACCTTGGAGAGAGGCATCACAAAAGACCTCGTACGGCTTGGTTTCATCAGGCGGAGTCAGAACTGGAGCAGAGATCAATTTCTCTTTCAAAGTGTTGAAAGCAATATCACACTCCGGAGACCAAACGTACTTGACGTGCTTCTGAAGAAGATTTGAGAGAGGCTTGGCGATCTTAGAAAAGTTTTCAACGAATCTTCTGCAATAGCTTGCGAGACCGAGGAAACTGCGGAGTTGCTTTACGTTCTGAGGAGGTTCCCAATTCACAATTGCAGACACCTTCTCAGGATTCACGGAAATGCCCTTGGCAAAGATGATATGACCAAGATAAAGAACCTCATCGAGCCAAAATTCACACTTGGAGAACTTGGCGTAGAACTGATGTTCTCTGAGCTTGTCAAGTACCAAACGCAAGTGCTTGGCATGATCTTCCTTGTTCTTCGAGAAAACCAGAATGTCGTCGAGATAGACCAAAACGAATTCATTGGTGTAGGGGTTGAAGATGAAGTTCATCATGCGAGAGAACGTCAGAGGAGCGTTGGCGAGGCCAAAAGACATGACGGTGTATTCATATGAACCAAAGCTTGTTCTGAACGCCGTCTTGGGAATATCTTGCTCACGAATACGAATCTGATGATAACCCATACGGAGATCAAGCTTGGAGAATACTTGAGCACCCTTGAGTTGTTCGAACAGCTCATTGATGTTGGGAAGTGGGTATTTGTTCTTGATGGTCTTCTTGTTTACTGGACGGTAATCAACACAAAGTCGACTCGATCCATCCTTCTTCTTCACAAAAAGAACACCACAACCCCACGGAGAAGTACTAGGCCGAATGAGACCCAATCTTTCTTGCTCATCGAGTTGTTTCTTCAACTCCTTCAACTCTTCGGGGCCGAGCTTGTAGGGACGTTTGCACACAGGTTCCGTGCCAGGCTCAAGTTCAATAACGAATTCAAC
>NW_021275707.1:0-1100 GCF_002162155.2 Triticum dicoccoides | reverse complement strand
TCACCTTATTATTGGGCCAGGCCCATGTAATTTCGAAATACATAAGTATAGGCTATTTTTAGAGTCCGTATGTGTGGGGAAACAAGAGATAGGGTTGATTTCGGACTCCTCCACCAAGGGCCACGAAATTCCCCCCCTCTTCCTCCATATATACAGCCCTTAGGGCATCGTTTAGACTTTGGGTTTTGTTTAGATTAAAAGTTCGCCATAGCTGCAACTTCGCGTACTTCGTTTGTGTTCAACGACCAGACAAAGGCGTCACAGAACCCCACCTTGATCAATAAAGCTTTCATCTTATATTCGCAATATCCAGATTGCAATCTTAGTTTCTTGCTTGTTCTTCGTTTGCTCGCAGCAAACAGACCCTCGTGGTCAGGTTGATCGTGCTCCGGCGTGGTCAATAACCTCTCGGAGTTGGTTTAGCGATTGCTAAGGCGCGACGTCCTCGCACGTTCGTAGTCGGATCGTCAAAGTCGACTTCCACCAAAGCGAAATCCACCATCTCATCGAAAGACGGGACACCTTTGCCTCTATCAAGTGGTATCAGATTTCCAGGTTGCTCGGTGAGATTTTACAGTTTTTTAGTAGTTTAGATCGAGTCTGCTCTTCATACCTGTAGTCCACGAAAAAGCCACACAAAAAAAATTAGGGTTAGTTCATCATATCCGAACCAATCTGAGCCTTTGCATAATATTTTTAGGGTTTTGCTTTGTTGAATTTGCGGTTGCATCGTCGGTCTAGTTGCTGGTCTTAGAGTCTAGTCTTTTAGAGTTTCGAGTTCTGGTCATAAGTTGTCACGCCGCCGCCGCACCATCATCATCGCCCCTGCCATCTACCACCACCGCTCCGAATCCGTATCCATATACCACCACCAATCCGTGTCCATATACCACCACCGATCCATATCCATATACTACCACCGCTACCACCACCGCTGCCATATACCACCACCATATATCCACCACCAATCCGAGTTCCTTGCTTATTAGGTTTGTTTTCGGGATCCATCCAGATTCCGATTCGTGTTTCCTTGCCGGAGTAGGTTTCGGAAAAAAAAAAAGAGTCGGGTAGCCACGCTCCGTTTAGGCCCAAAATTTTTC
>NW_021275706.1:17030-19238 GCF_002162155.2 Triticum dicoccoides | reverse complement strand
TGCACTCAGCGTGCCCCCGCTAACACGGAGTTTAATCGACACACCCAGTGGGTGACTACTATAAATTCCGGAAAGGAAAAGTTTTTGGTAGCATATCCAACAGAACAAACGGTGGTCGACTGACCTGAACATTGCTTTGGAGGGCAGAACTGGCGTCATAAGCTGCCTGGCTCGCATCCCGGATGGTCTTCAACTGCTCCATCATGATTCCCGCCTGGCGTATCGCCTCCTTCGCCGCGCCAGCTTGGTCCTCTGGGACGTGGTGCGTCGTGAAGAGGGAGGGCTGCTGAGCACTCGTCAATGGATCTGCGAAGGACACCGTGTGTCGAGTGGTGTTCTCTTCCTCCGCAATCAGAATCTCAGGCGCCGTCACATCCTGGGGCACCTTGCTGGCGGACGCTTTCCTACTCCTTCTGCGCTTCAGCGGTTCCTCATCCTCATCATCATCAGGGAGATTGATAAGAACATTGGGTGGAGCTACGGAGAAGAATCAGGATCAGAGATCGCGAGTCAGTCGACTAAAAACGGCGTTAAGAATATAGTACCTGGTTTTGAAGTTGCTGCGTCCTCCATCTCATGGTCATCAGCCCGGGCTGAGGTTTCAGAAGTAGCAGCAATGCAACTCCAAAGAATCAGTCGACTAACTTCAGCGTCAACCGGAGACAAAGTTCACACAAAATAAGAAGACTTAAGCAGCACGATTACCCTGATATGGTGGGGATGGACACCTTCATCTTCGGCAGGAGCTTGATCGGCTTCGACGAGGCCGCCCTGGGTTGCTTCGGCGCCTTTTCAGTCGGCACCGGAGAGGTGGTCCGAGGGCGCTTGGTCGACTGAGCAACGGTCGCAACCCCCTTGCCACGTTCAGTCGAAGGGTCGTGGACAAGCTTCGACCGCCTTTCTGAGCGCGGTGGTACGACCTCCTCCTCCTCTTCCTCCTCGTCTTCAATGTCATCTTCATCACCGTCATCATCATCATCGTCATCATCATCCTCAGCAACGTCCGAGTCCCATTCCTCCTCCTCCTGGCTCTCGCCCCCACTCGCCTCACCCTCCTCAGTCGGAGCTTGTGCCCCATTGGGCATCGAGTACAGCTCGGTGAGGGCCTGGTAGGTATCAAGACAAGGATCAATCGACCAGTCGGCAGGATAAATAGAAACGAATGTGATAAGGACATAGTGGAGAGCAGAGCAAGCGTACCTTGTTTGGATCGCTGTTGTGGTCGAGTGGAGGAATCCTTCTGGCTCCGCGTGGGTTATCCTTGTTTCCGGTAACGGCTGCCATCCATCTTTCCAGAGTGACATCGTCGACTGCTTCTGGATGGACTCGAGTCTCGTCTTCGGTCCCACAGTACAACCACATGCAGTGGCTCCGGAACTGAAGGGGCTGGATGCGACGCCTAAGGAAGACCTCCAGGAGATCCATGCCAGTCACTCCCTCCCGAACCAACTGCACCACGCGCTCCATCAACATCTTCACGTCAGCTTTCTCCTCCGGAATCAACTTCAGAGAGGAGGGCTTGTTCACTCGGTCCATGGTAAACTGAGGGAGTCCACTCGACTGCCCCGGCGTCGACTGGTCCTGGCAGTAGAACCAGGTCGACTGCCAGCCTCTGACTGACTCGGGAAAGGTCATGGGCGGGAAGGTGCTCTTATTCCTCACCTGGATCCCCAGGCCCCCACACATTTGGACGACTCGGGTTCTTTCATCGCCTGGGCTCGCCTTCTTCACGGTCTGAGAGCGACACGTGAATATATGCTTGAACAAACCCCAGTGCGATCGACAGCCCAGGAAACCCTCACACATGGACACGAACGCGGCAAGATAGGCGATAGAATTTGGGGTAAAGTGGTGGAGCTGCGCTCCAAAGAAGTTCAAGAAGCCACGGAAGAAAATACTCGGCGGCAAAGAAAATCCACGATCAACATGGGTGGCCAAGAGCACACACTCACCCTCTTCTGGCTGGGGCTGCCATTCCTTCCCCGGAAGCCTCGCAGCTCCATGAGGGATCAAGCCCTCGTTGGCCATGTCGAGGAGATCTTTTTCTGTGATGGTCGACTGGATCCAGTCTCCTTGGACCCAGCCCTTCGGCAGGCGGGATCTGGACGAAGACCCGCCGCGGCTGGTAGATCTCCCCTTCGCCTTCTCCGACGCCGACGCCTTCTTCGCACGTTCCAGCGCCGCCGTCTTCTCCTTGGCCATGGTTGC
>NW_021275706.1:9320-10687 GCF_002162155.2 Triticum dicoccoides | reverse complement strand
CTTAGCTAATCTTCGCTTAATCCGTAGTCCCTGTTTCGAGTTGCAAATGTTAGCAACAGAACCAGTATCAAATACCCAGGTGCTACTGCGAGCATTAGTAAGGTACACATCAATAACATGTATATCACATATACCTTTGTTCACTTTGCCATCCTTCTTATCCGCCAAATACTTGGGGCAGTTCCGCTTCCAGTGTCCAGTCTGCTTGCAGTAGAAGCACTCAATTTCAGGCTTAGGTCCAGACTTGGGTTTCTTCACTTGAGCAGCAACTTGTTTGCCGTTCCTTTTGAAGTTCCCCTTCTTCTTCCCTTTGCCCCTTTTCTTGAAACCAGTGGTCTTGTTGACCATCAACACTTGATGCTCCTTTTTGATTTCTACCTCCGCGGCTTTCAGCATCGCGAAGAGCTCGGGAATAGTCTTGTTCATCCCTTGCATATTATAGTTCATCACAAAGCTCTTGTAGCTTGGTGGTAGTGATTGGAGAATTCTGTCAATGATGCTATCATCCGGAAGATTAACTCCCAGTTGAATCAAGTGATTATTATACCCAGACATTTTGAGTATATGCTCACTGACAGAACTGTTCTCCTCCATCTTGCAGCTGTAGAACTTATTGGAGACTTCATGTCTCTCAATCCGGACATTTGCTTGAAATATTAACTTCAACTCCTGGAACATCTCATATGCCCCATGACGTTTCAAAACGTCGTTGAAGACCCGGTTCTAAGCTGTGAAGCATGGCACACTGAACTATAGAGTAGTCATCAGCTTTGCTCTGCCAGACATTCTTAACGTCGTCAGTTGCATCAGCAGCAGGCTTGGCACCCAGCGGTGCTTCCAGGACGTAACTCTTCTGTGCAGCAATGAGGATAATCCTCAGGTTACGGACCCAGTCTGTGTAATTGCTACCATCATCTTTCAATTTTGTTTTCTCAAGGAACGCATTAAAATTCAACGGAACAACAACACGAGCCATCTATCTACAAACAAACATAGACAAGCAAAATACTATCAGGTACTAAGTTCATGATAAATTTAAGTTCAATTAATCATATTACTAAAGAACTCCCACTTAGACAGACATCTCTCTAGTCATCTAAGTGATTACGTGATCCAAATCAACTAAACCATGTCCGATCATCACGTGAGATGGAGTAGTTTCAATGGTGAACATCTCTATGTTGATCATATCTACTATATGATTCACGCTCGACCTTTCGGTCCCCGTGTTCCGAGGCCATATCTGTATATGCTAGGCTCGTCAAGTATAACCTAAGTATTCCGCGTGTGCAACTGTTTTGCACCCGTTGTATTTGAACGTAGAGCCTATCACACCCGATCATCACGTGGTGTCTCAGCACGAAGAA
>NW_021275706.1:0-876 GCF_002162155.2 Triticum dicoccoides | reverse complement strand
AGTTATAATACTACTACTAGGTCTTAAATTGTAGACCTTTTTTTGTTGCTGTTAAATTGTAGAGCTTTTTTATTGTTGTTAAATTGTAGAGCTGAAAGCCAAAAGTTTGGGTCAACACTCTAGGAACAACTGTGTCATGTGTGTCTCCAATGAAACCATCCGTGGTTTGGAAACATGCAACATTTCAAGAGATGCTACACTTTTTTTTTGTGATTCTTAGTTTAAAGCATCATTTCCGAAAAGTGAAGGAACACCATTTCTTTATGTATCCAAACTAAAAGTGTAATTAATATTTTAGGCTTAACTTCATACAGTTTCCTTGTATGCTTCATAGACTGTCGTTCAATTATTGCATTCCCAATATTACGTGGGCGTGAAGCGAAATATGTGACTGCCCACATGCGAAAAAGTTATACTACCTAGTCTGAAATGCAAATCTTTATATTATTTTTGTTAATACTCCCTCTGTTCACTTTTATAAGGCCTTGAAGACAATTCAGACAATGTACAAAAGAACCCATTTTTAGCTGTCTGAAATGACTTACAAAAATGAACGGAGGAAGTAAAATATTTCTAAGTGTGAGAGATAAAAACAAGATTATAGCATGGAAACATCATATTGTGAGTAAATTACTAAAAATAACCACATTTAGGGCTGCCCATTGGAGAAAGTTGTGACTGGGCGTTGGCACACACAACCAATGGTGTGTAGATCTCATTGTTGGCATGAGCAAATCTCATGGCTACCACAAGCGACCACCTTGCATGAGGATCCTGGTGCGCTACTCGGGGAGGGCTAGATTCTCCGTTGCTACTCCGCCGCATCAAACACATCCTCCGCGCAACCCTATGCACGACACACACACACACACACAC
>NW_021275705.1:0-1608 GCF_002162155.2 Triticum dicoccoides | reverse complement strand
GAACGCCATGAGGTCGGCGAGTACGAGCGCGAGCTTGCGGTCCACCGCCGCGCCTCCTCCGGCTCCTCTGTTGCGGGGATCTCGTCCGCGGGCGCCTCGAGCTCGCGGCTCACTCCGGTCAAGAGAGAGCTGGAGGTGCCGGGATCTGGCATGTAGCAAGGAGGGAAGGCGCCGTGCTGCGATCGGGAGGGGTGGGGGCAGTAGTAGAGCGCGACTCGCGCCCCAGCGAGCTGCACGAGATTCGTGGGTGCTGCGTGAGATGCGGGAGGGAGGAGAGCACCGGCCATCGGGCCTCCGGCCGTGAGCCGCATAGCAACAGTCACCGAGAGAACGGGGGAGGGGGCTGATAATGGAGGTGCTGCAGGTGAGGCGGACGGGGAACGGAGGAGATGCGGGGAAGAAGACGACCTACCTTGAAGATCCAATGGTTGATGTTGTTGAGATCGTGTGGTTGCAGGCCGACCGGCCGAAATTTGGGCCAGCGCGCCGGCGCCTAGCGGTCGCCTTATTTTCTCCTTGAACATCCGCTTGATCAGTGTCCGGTTAAAAACAATGACCCAATTGAACCCCCACTTTGTCCCTAAAAACTCGGACTGACCGGCGTACCTTACACTGAGACCATATTTTTATCTTTACCTAATATTAAAAGGAGGATTGTTTCTCCACTTTTTCAGGGCCGGCCCACTTCGTCGAGAACAGCAATCGCGGCCCAATTTGGGGGCTTTGAAGAAAGCGGAAAAATAAAATTTGTATCGATCAAAATCGAACTCACGACCTCATGGTGGATAGAAGCAAAGCTAACCAGCCGAGCTAAGCTGCCGGGGACAACATAAAAGCAATGCTAAACCTGAAATCTAATTATCACTTGCCACCAGACTCTAACTCAGACGACCAACCAGGGCACCTCATGCTTGTGTGCTGATGACACGGCCGCGCACGGAGCACACCTTGGAGGGAAAAGGACGAAAACAAGGCTACGTTAGGAAGTTATACTAGAATCATGGAGTTGAGGGTGAGATCAGCGAGCGGAAATCAAGGGAAGAGATCAGTTGAGATTGAGAAAAGGGAATATAAGAGCGTTTAAAATACTGAAATAGTGATCTAAACACTCTTATATTAATTTACAGAGGGAGTAACAAGGAAAAAAATAGAATATCTAAAATACAAACGAAAATGATTGCATGTCCAACGAGAGTGTTTATATAGGAGGAAACAAATAAACTGCACTGGTCGGATGTATATCATATGCAAGATATCTCAGGTCTAAAAACTCTGAGACATGCATGCTGGATGATTAAAAAGGACATGTGGTTCTATTTTTTTTCATGGCCACGTGATGATTAGCTCTAATTAAACATGTTTATGGATTGCATGGTTAGGTATTTTAACATAACTTTGGTAAGATTAAAATATTTTCAGAGTGCCATCAGGGTGATTGAGTACGTCAATCAGATCTCCCGTTCAAAATCTCAAAAAGAAAAAAAAATCTCCCGTTCAATGAACGAGTAAAGTATCACATTACTTCCGGCTTGACAAATACATACGTGGCTAAGTGGCCAGCCCACTTAATAATATCTGACATAAGGAGTATAACATCTAGAAAGAAAA
>NW_021275704.1:0-879 GCF_002162155.2 Triticum dicoccoides | reverse complement strand
CTTGGGAAGTGCACCTTTTGCACCGACCGAGTATCTTTTCTTGGCTATGTTGTTACTCCACAGGGAATTGAAGTTGATAAAGCCAAGATTGAAGCTATTGAGAGTTGGCCGCAGCCCAAAACGGTCACACAAGTGAGGAGTTTTCTTGGCCTCGCTGGATTCTATAGGCGTTTTGTGAGAGATTTCAGCACCATTGCTGCACCTCTCAATGAGCTTACAAAGAAAGATGTGCCTTTTCTTTGGGGTACCGCACAGGAAGAAGCCTTCACGGTATTGAAAGATAAGTTGACACATGCTCCTTTACTCCAACTTCCTGATTTTAATAAGACTTTTGAGCTTGAATGTGATGCTAGTGGAATTGGATTAGGAGGTGTGTTATTACAAGATGGCAAACCTGTTGCATACTTTTCTGAATAATTCTACTTATGATAAAGAATTATATGCTCTTGTTCGGACTTTAGAAACATGGCAACATTATATATGGCCCAAAGAATTTGTTATACATTCTGATCATGAATCTTTGAAACATATTAAAAGTCAAGCTAAACTGAATCGTAGACATGCTAAATGGGTTGAATTCATTGAGACTTTCCCTTATGTCATTAAACACAAGAAGGGAAAAGAAAATGTTATTGCTGATGCATTGTCTCGTCGCTATACTATGCTTTCACAACTTGACTTCAAAATATTTGGTTTGGAGACCATCAAAGATCAATATGTGCATGATGCTGATTTTAAAGATGTAATGCAGAATTGTAAAGAAGGAAGAATGTGGAACAAGTTTGTTGTTAACGATGGATTTGTGTTTCGTGCTAACAAGCTATGCATTCCAGCTAGCTCCGTTCGTCTTTTGTTGTTGCAGGAGGCGCATGGAGGAGG
>NW_021275703.1:0-2166 GCF_002162155.2 Triticum dicoccoides | reverse complement strand
AACGCGTGGGGTCTACACGGAGGGGATCTTGCTGTGGGTCTGGCCCGGATGTTGCTCCAAAGTGTTCCTATGGGCTGACCTAACACAGCCGGGTGGGGAGGTCCACTGGTCAAAGCCCGTCCGTGCAAATTCAAAGGGCTAGATCCCGTGGTCAAACGCTACAGGGTTAGGCGGGACGGGGGCACTGGGGGGTAGCAATGCCACCAGAGCGTCGCACCGGGCCCTCATACATGCGCGGTGGTGTGGTGGCATGTCCGAAGAGGCGGGACGCGTCTTCGGTGCGCGACCGCCCCTTCACGGACGGCGATGACACGATAGTAGACGTTCTGCGGTAATGATGCGGCGTCAATATTACTATATACTCGGAGCGCGATAAAATCAAGAGTTTTTTTGCACGACATGGGCACATGTGTTATAGGAACGATGGTATTTTTTCATAATTTTTGGTGATGGAGAAGTATCCAAAAAATTCCCTCTATGCGGATTGCCCTTCGCGCGTCTACGGCTGTGGCCAGCGGCCTCCGGGGGCTAGCATGCCGCCATATCTTGCGTAGGCGGCCTCTCACAAGTCTGGAAGTGTTGTGGCAGTTGCAAACGCCTGGCACGCGTGTCTGGGGTGTGCCCCCCCCTCACGGACGGCGCTGCTGCCGGCACCTGGATGGGGGAAACGGACGCGTGGGGTCTACACGGAGGGGATCTTGCTATGGGTCTGGCCCGGATGTTGCTCCAAAGTGTTCCTATGGGCTGACCTAACACAACCGGGTGGGGAGGTCCACTGGTCAAAGCCCGTCCGTGCAAAGTCAAAGGGCTAGATCCCGTGGTCAAACGCTACAGGGTTAGGCGGGACGGGGGCAGTGGGGGGGTAGCAATGCCACCGGAGTGTCGCACCGGGCCCTCATACATGCGCGGTGTTGTGGTGGCTTGTCCAAAGAGGCGTGACCCGTCTCCGGTGCGTGGCCCCCCCTTCACGGGCGATGATGACACGGTAGTAGACGTTCTGTGGTAACAATGTGGCTTCGATATTACTAAATACTTGGAGCGCGATAAAATCAAGAGTTTTTTTGCACGACATGGGCACATGTGCTATAGGAACGATGGTATTTTTTCATAATTTTTGGTGATGGAGAAGTATCCGAAAAATTCCCTCTACGCGGACTGCCCTTCGCGCGTCTACGGCTGTGGCCGGCGGCCTCCGGGGGCTAGCATGCTGCCAAATCTTGCGTAGGCGGCCTCTCACAAGTCTAGAAGTGTTGTGGCAGTTGCAAACGACCCGCACACGTGTCCGGGATATGCCCCCCCCCTCATGGACGGCGCTGCCGCCGGCACCAAGAGGGGGGAAACGGACGCGTGGTGTCTACACGGAGGGGATCTTGCTGTGGGTCTGGCCCGGATGTTGCTCCAAAGTGTTCCCATGGGCTGACCTAACACAACCGGGTGGGGAGGTCCACTAGTCAAAGCCCTTCCGTGCAAAGTCAAAGGGCTAGATCACGTGGTCAAACGCTATAGGGTTAGGCGGGACGGGGGCACTGGGGGGGTAGCAATGCCACCGGAGCGTCGCACCGGGCCCTCATACATGCGCGGTGGTGTGGTGGCATGTCCGAAGAGGTGGGACGCGTCTCCGGTGCGTGGCCCCCCCTCACGGACGGCGATGACACGGTAGTAGACGTTCTGCGGTAACGATGCGGCGTCAATATTACTAAATACTTGGAGCGCGATAAAATAATGAGTTTTTTTGCACGACGTGGGAACATGTGCTATAGGAACGATGGTATTTTTTCATAATTTTTGGTGATGGAGAAGTATCCGAAAAATTCCCTCTACGCGGATTGCCCTTTGCGCGTCTACGGCTGTGGCCGGCGGCCTCCGGGGGCTAGCATGCCGCCAAATCTTGCGTAGGTAGCCTCTCACAAGTCTGGAAGTGTTGTGGCGGTTGCAAACGCCCGGCACGCGTGTCCGCGGTGTGCCCCCCTCTCGGACGGCGCTGTCGCCGGCACTTGGAGGGAGGAAACGGACGCGTGGGGTCTACACGGAGGGGATCTTGTTGTGGGTCTGGCCCGGATGTTGCTCCAATGTGTTTCTATGGGCTGACCTAACACAACCAGGTGGGTAGGTCCACTGGTCAAAGCCTGTCCATGCAAAGTCAAAGGGCTAGATCCCGTGGTCAAA
>NW_021275702.1:0-1662 GCF_002162155.2 Triticum dicoccoides | reverse complement strand
CCACAGGGCGACACATGGCCTCGTCCCGTCGCCACCGCTCCGGCCCGGGAGGCCCGGATCGGGCCCCCGCGAGCCCGAGGCCACCGCCGCCCAGCGCCGTGCCTCCCCAGGCCTCTTCCCCGACGCTGGTGCCGGATCCGCCTCCGCCGCCCGCCGTCCACCTCGCCTGTCGCCGCCGCGTCGCCGGGCAACCTCGTCGCCGGCCGCCGCCCGAGCCGGCCCCGCTCTCCCCGCCGCCTCCGCCGGAGCCGGGCTCCGCCCCAGCCTCTCCCTCCTCGTCTCCGAGCTCCGGCGAGCCGCCGGCCTCCTCCCCCGTCGATTCCGGCGAACTGCTACAGTAACTCCGACGTGCTCCGAAATCCGTGCAGATCTGGATCTGAGATCCGCGGGTTGACTTCTTCTCCTCCGAACCCTAATTTTTGTGCATACTTTGACCTGCCATATCTCTGCATCCGTAGCTCCATTTTGGACATATAGTATATCAAAATGTTCGACTCGACGAGTACATCATTTCATTCCATTGCATCATTTTCATTTGAGTTCATCTTGATGCCCGAAATGCTGTTAGAAGAGGGCTTCGTGAGTTAATTGTCAGATCTGCTAGTTCATCTTAGACTTTTGTCATTTTTGCCATGATTGTTGTGTGCATGATATGCCTGTGAGTCCTTCTTATGTTTTGTTAAGGATTTTGTTATCTTTCCAGAGGTGCAACCCATGCATTTTTAGGATGTGTGTGATGACTTGTGCAAGCTTGCAAAGAGAGGCACCCGGTAAACCTGTTTTCAGGGACTTAGTAGTTTTCACTAAGTCTGGGATTGTTTAGTTCATGATGCCATATGTTCATGCTGTTTCCTAGTGATCCGTGCCTCTTTTGAGGATGATCAGTAAAGGAGTTTTGTTAATCTTGTTATGCTCTAGCCATCCATGCCTTTGCTTGCAATTATGGAGCACCCTAGCTTGAGTCAATCGAGCTCTACTTTTGCTTCGTGGTGAATATGGGCAGATCGTCAACTCGTTTGCGATTTTGCCGGTGATGTTGTAGTTGACCCGTGCATGCTATGCCTTTGTTCTTGCCATGTCTAGCTAGCATTTTGTGCCTTCTTAATGGATGTATGATTGCCTTGCCATGACTTGCACCGTAGTGAGTGCATCGAGCTCGTTTACATGCCTTCGTGAGTTATATTTCAGCATGTCTCAGTTTTCACTAAGTCTGAAAACTGATTGTGTTTTAGCTATGTTCGTGTGCTTGTTAGTATATTTTGTGATCCCTTTTGGCCCCAGATCACTTAGGGTCTTTTGTTAATCTTGTTGAGTAGCTCCATGCCATGTTCTTCTTTGTCTTAATCAGGTCCTGTAGCATGTTGTTTTGCTGCTCCGAAGAGGGCTTCATGATTTGAAATTTCAGACAAGTGTTAATTTCACTAAGTCTGAAATCTGTTTTGCATTTGCGTTTTTGCCATGCTTGTTTGAACCTCTTAATGGATGAATTGGCCGTGGCTCAGTGCTAGTATTTTGTTAAGCATCTTGAATGCTTCCCTGCCATGTATTTTGTTGTCATGTTTGGTGGCTGTAGCATGTTCATTTCATTGCATTTAGATGCCTACTTGCTGTAAATCGCAGACCGGTGTCATATTTAAATCGCTTGCCATTTCCAAACCGTAA
>NW_021275701.1:0-3119 GCF_002162155.2 Triticum dicoccoides | reverse complement strand
ATCACAAGTAGTTACCATTTTAAAGTAGCCATTCATTGAAGATGCAAGAGAAATGCATGGCGTCTAAGAAGCGTGGGAAAGTTTAAACAAGTACATTTTAAACGCATCATCAATTAATACAAAGCGACTTGAAACCCCACATAGAACTAAGAGCGCAAGAATATTTACATAGGCATGCTATAAACACAACATAAGTAAAAGCAAGTTGACTTCAGACGCCACACGGAGCAATAGCAGGAGGCCTGAGAATAGGATGACCCGGCGTGGAAGAGATTAAACATGTACAAAGAGACTTGATGCCTCGCACTGGATCATTTTAAAAAACTACGCCTTTTCATAAAATTCTTATTCCGAGATAGAAGTGGGTAACATATATATATATAGAATCCAGTTTTTAGGAATGCGATTATGATATATTATAAGGGTGTTCTAGAGAAAGGAAGACACTGGAAACAGGGATCCAACAACTGCTTACGTATTTAGTTATCTGGGTACAAAGATCAGCACAAGCGGTTAGCTATCTTACAAACAACAAACTAAGAAACAAAAATAGTTATGCATGGACAAAATAGTAGTGAAAGAAGAGTTCCTTGCTGGTCGTAATACTGTTTTGTCTTTAACAATAAATGGTTGTTTCCTTCAACGGCTTAGCATATCGCTTTTAAACCCATCCTACACATCTCACAACAAATTTAATTGTTTGTATATGCAAACTTAATTGTTTGTACAAGATGATAAATACTCCATATAGATGCTGACATATGCTTGTTTGCCAAGATAGTTACCTGGGAAATCCAGCGGTGTTGCTTTTGAATTGTTTCTACGGTTTATGAATGTCTTCAAACTCTTACAATTGATTGTCATTAAATAAGTCCTTTTTATATAAAAAAGAATTTTGCTTCCATACACCCCTTTAAAATACCAGAATAGACTACAAATCATTTTTTCTAGGGTTTGAGAGTAGGAGGCGGCTGCACTTCCCTTTGACCCGCCGGCGCTGCCGCTGGTTTCCCTGCCGGTACGGCTGTGGGAGGGTGAGGGAACCCCGGATCTGCGTGTCGGGTTTGTGTCCTGTAGGTGTTTCGAGTTCTTTGTCGCCGGTGAAGTTGGGGGATGAGAATAATGGTTCCTTGACTTCTCCATGTGGATGACTTTCCTCAAAGTGTGCATCCATGAGTCAGAGGATGGCGAACACACCCACCTACAACACGCGAGGGTGCTGCTCCGATAATCGCGGGCCCCTCCGCAGCCAGATCTCCTCGGGGCCGAGCGCCACCATGAGAGGCCCCGCCGCCGCCCTCACCGCACGTGGCTCTGTCCGATAGTGCTGCACCTAGAGCAAGTAGCTTCAAGCAATGCACTGCAAACTTTTGTTTTTTCGATTTCCATCTTTCCCATGATAGTAAGATTCTATCCATTCCCCATACATACAGCAGATATACAAGTTACAATTTCTCCAGCCATATACACCAAACAAAAGAAAACAAGCGCGGACAAATTCAGCACGTGCACGTCTGGACGATCATCGGTGAGCGGTATCGTATGATGATGATCCAGGAACCAAGATGTAAACAAAACTACCACTGATGCCTGTTCCTAAGCTGATCGCTAGCGGAACCGGGACTATGGTTGCTCGGAGGAGAGGCTGCGGTTACGGTCACAGAGCTGAGCTGAGATGGTGGGGGGCAGCAGAGAAGAAGCTCTGCTTCAGGGTGCCGCGCGTTGCGAGGGACCTCCAGCAGCAGCGAGTCTTGGTCAGAATCCTTGTCCGAGGGGTTCATCATAGATGATAATTTATCTGGGGCTAACATGAACAGGTTGAGTGATGCTCTGGTGGCATTGCCAAATTTCGGCAAAAATGAGCTTCTCAACTGACAAGAAGAAGCCATAGCCCCGGATCTCGAAGAAGCTATTCTCATGGTTCCTGCTCTCACTTCTGCATCTTCACAAACAGAACAAAACCACAAGACATCTCCATGTTACTTGCAAATAAGCCAAGCACAGAAATTGCAAAAACTACGAAAATCAGGTGTACATTTTCAGATATGCAGAATATACAAAATGTATGTGCAGTGCAGAAGCAGAGGAACCAAGACTGCTGACCTGTGAAGCTTTGCGGCTGGCTTTCGTAAGGTCTTTTGAGAGACCTCATGCTGGACTTGGTAAGGCCTCCAACTTCCTTGTCCTAAACAAAGAAATAGACCTTATGTAAGGGAAGAGAAAACCACCCAAAGGCAGAAGTACACATGTAGCGAGGTGAACTCAAAAGGCATTCGTAGGTCGGATAGGATACCTCTAAAGCTACTGAAACTAAAGCTGAATCTGCGCTCTCCAGGATATGCTGGTTTGAATAATGAAGCTCATCCCTGCAAAAAGATTAAAAAAATTACATTGATTCACACAATGATAGTTTCTGAATTTAGTATCAAATGTGGGACCGTGGACACAAGGCAGCAACCAATGCTCAGTACAAACATTTTAGGCTAACAAGACTGTAAAATACCTCCTAGCACTGTCATGTGTCTCCATTGGTGACCACTTTAGCTTCTCGGATGCAGCATTTGAGTTGCTCGCTCCCTTGATTTCACTATGCGCAATGAATGAGGCAGAACCTGAATAGGATTCACTTGTAATGTATGACTTGCTATCTGCAGGAACAGAGTTTGCTTCTGACTCTTCCTCTGCTGATTTCGAGTTCGGATGCCTAAGAAGCACACTTCCATAACCGATCTCAAAGGAGCCAACGGGAGTTTCATTATGATAAAGCAGGTCTTCCTCTGTGGATCCTGCTGAAAGGCAGTATAACTTTTCTTCGTGCAATATGGAGTTGAGCTCTTCTACAAGCTCTTCCACCGGTGATGGCTTAGGACGAGTGACACAACTCCTTTTTCTTGATGGCACCAGTGAATCCCAAGCATGTGACTGCGCTGAACCTGAATTTGAATGATACCAGAAAACCACCATTAGCAAACCTAACAATAGTTGTGAAAGGAGTCGTCCAAAAAGAGAGCTTCTGATTCTGATTCTTTTACAGCTCATCTCAAGCCTCAAGTTCAATGCTTATATTATTTGTTTGAATTGAACCAAATCATACAAGATCCGATACTCATCAAGGATTT
>NW_021275700.1:0-1063 GCF_002162155.2 Triticum dicoccoides | reverse complement strand
GCTAACAAGCTATGCATTCCAGCTAGCTCCGTTCGTCTTTTGTTGTTGCAGGAGGCGCATGGAGGAGGATTAATGGGACACTTTGGCGTGAAGAAGACGGAGGACGTACTTGCTACACATTTCTTTTGGCCAAAGATGAGACGGGATGTTGAGCGTTTTATTGCTCGCTGCACTACATGTCAAAAAGCTAAGTCACGACTCAATCCTCATGGTTTATATATGCCTTTGCCTGTACCTAGTGTTCCTTGGGAGGATATATCTATGGACATTGTTTTAGGTTTACCTCGAACAAAGAAGGGGAGGGATAGCATATTTGTTGTCGTGGATAGATTCTCGAAAATGGCACACTTTATACCATGTCATAAAAGCGATGATGCTGTTAATGTTGCTGATTTGTTCTTTCGTGAAATTATTCGCTTGCATGGTGTGCCAAAAACTATTGTTTCAGATCGTGATACTAAATTTCTTAGCCACTTTTGGAGATGTTTATGGGCTAAGTTGGGGACTAAACTGCTTTTTAGTACTACTTGTCACCCCCAAACTGATGGACAAACTGAAGTAGTCAATAGAACGTTGTCTACTATGCTTAGGGATATTTTGAAGAATAATAAGAAAATGTGGGAGGAATGCTTGCCTCATATTGAATTTGCTTATAATCGTTCATTGCATTCTACTACTAAGATGTGCCCTTTTGAAGTTGTGTATGGTTTCCTACCTCGTGCACCTATTGATTTGTTGCCTCTTCCATCTTCGGAGAAGGTTAATTTTGATGCTAAACAACGTGCTGAATTGATTTTAAAAATGCATGAGTTAACTAAGGAAAACATTGAGCGTATGAATGCTAAATATAAACTTGCTGGAGATAAGGGTAGAAAACATGTTGTGTTTGCACCTGGAGATCTTGTTTGGTTACATTTGCGTAAGGATAGATTTCCTAATTTGCGCAAATCAAAGCTAATGCCACGTGCTGATGGTCCCTTTAAGGTGTTAGAGAAAATAAATGATAATGCATATAAACTTGAGCTGCCTGCAGATTTTGGGGTTAGTCCCACTTTTAACATTG
>NW_021275699.1:0-1256 GCF_002162155.2 Triticum dicoccoides | reverse complement strand
CACATAAACGCACCCTGGGGTTAAGTTCGTTAATCGTGGAAATCACTCCGGGACCACAAGACAGTGAGTAATAGTCCATGAAACGGGCTAGAATCGGCCCAGACTGAGAGTCTTGAAGAGCAACACATAAGCACATCATGGGGTCCAACAACCATGGAAATCACTTCGGGACCCCAAAATAGTGAGTAATAGTCCATGAAAGAGCCCAGAATCGGCCAAAACTTCGAGTGTTGATGACTGACACGTAAGCGCACCTTGGGATTCAACAACTATGGAAATCACTTCGGGACACCAAAACGGTGAGTAATAGTTCACTAAACGGGTCAGAATTGGCCAAAACTTTGAGTTTTGACGACGGACACGTAAACTCAACCTGGGGATTGTCAATCGTGGAAATCGCTCTGGGTCCCCAAAACGGTGAGTAATAGTGCACGAAACAGACCAGAATCGGCCAAAATTGTGAGTGCTGATGACCGACACGTAAATGCACCCAGGGGTTCGTCAATCGTGGAAATCACTTCGGGAACCCAAAACTGAGTAATAGTCCAAGAAATGGGCCAAAATCGGCCCAGACTGCGATTCTTGACGACCAAAACGTAAGCACATCTTGGGGTTCGACAACCATGGAAATCTCTTTAGGACCCCAAAACAGTGAGTAATAGGCCATGAAATAGGCCAGAATTGGCCAAAACTGCGAGTGTTGATGACCGACACGTAAGCGCACCTCGGGGTTCAACAACTATGGAAATCGCTTCGGTACACCAAAACGACGAGTAATAGTCCACGAAACGGGTCAGAATTGGCCAAAACTTTGAGTGTTGACGACGGACACGTAAACGCACCCCGAGGATCATTAATCGTGGAAATCGCTCTGGGACCCCAAAACAGTGAGTAATAGTACACGAAACGGACCAGAATCGGCCAAAATAGTGAGTGCTGATGACCGACACTTAAATGCACCCTGGGGTTCCTTAATCGGGGAAATCACTCCGAGACCTCAAAACAATGAGTAATAGGCCATGAAACGGGGCAGAATCGACAAAAACTGTGAGTGTTGCTGACCGGCACATAAACGCACCCTGGGGTTAAGTTCGTTAATCGTGGAAATCACTCCGGGACCACAAGACAGTGAGTAATAGTCCACGAAACGGGCTAGAATTGGCCCAGACTGCGAGTCTTGACGACCAACACATAAGCACACCATGGGGTCCGACAACCATGGAAATCACTTCGGGACCCCAAAACAGTGAGTAATA
>NW_021275698.1:0-727 GCF_002162155.2 Triticum dicoccoides | reverse complement strand
GGGGGGGGACTCTCTCTCCCTCTTCTTTTTTTTATTGTTTTCTGTTTTCTTTTTATTTATTTTCTTTTCTGTTTTTATTTATTTATAAACACTTAGGCATTTTATAAAATTGTGAACCTTACACCATAATTATCTTTGTAATACATGGCAACCACCGAACATTTTTATTTTAATTTTTAAAAACTTTTATTGTTTTCTTTTATTTAAATTTTGAATTTGTTTCGGTTCTGAACTATCGAGAGTTTATCACAGTAACCGTGGTGACGTGGCATCATTAGCGGGGAATCACTGTAGCTTAATTATCCGGGCGTCACAATTCTCCTCCACTACAAGAAATCTCGTCCCGAGATTTTAGGAGGTAGAAGGAAACAGTGCGGGGTATTCATCATGCAGGCGATCCTCGCGTTCCCAGGTGGCTTCGTCTTCAGAGTGATTCGACCACTGGACCTTGAGGAACTTGATCGCCTTCTGGCGTGTGCGGCGTTCAGCTTGGTCGAGAATGCGGACCGGATGCTCTTTATAGGAGAGGTCCTGTTGCAATTCGAGCACTTCATGATCCACAGCTCGGATTGGGTCCTTGAAGCAACGGCGGAGTTGTGACACATGGAACACATCGTGAACCTGAGAAAGGTTCGACGGAAGCTCCAGTTGATATGCCACTTTTCCACGCCTCTCGAGAATAGTGAATGGGCCAATATAGCGAGGAGCTAGCTTGCCCTTGATCCCG
>NW_021275697.1:0-2574 GCF_002162155.2 Triticum dicoccoides | reverse complement strand
TAAGAAAGACGGGAAGTTGAGAGTACTCGCTGACGGGTCACAGTGGAGAAAAATCGAGAGAAAGTACTGGGAGGGATTTGCAGGTGATGCAAGGGACGTATGGTTTGGTCTAAGCGCATATGGCAATTATCCCTTTGGGGAGAAGAGCAGCAACCATAGCACCTAGACTGTGACTCTATGTATGTATAACTTTGCTCCTTGGTTGTGCATGAAGCGGAAGTTCATTATGATGCCAGTGGTCATCCAAGGCCCTAAGCAACCCCGCAACGACATTTATGTGTACCTAAGGCCATTAGTTCAATAACTCTTATAGCTGTGGAATGGAAAAGGTGTACGGGCATGGGATGAGCACAAAATGGAAGCATTTGACCTAAATGTGTTGCTGTTTGTGACCATCAATGATTGGCCTGCTCTTAGTAACCTTTCAGGACAGACAAGCAAGGGATACCACGCATGCACGCACTGTTTGGATGATACCGACAATATATATTTGGATAATTGTAAGAAGAATGTGTACTTGGGACATCGCCGATTTCTTTCGAGCAGACATCCCATAAGAAAGAAAGTCAAGCATTTCAAAGGTGAGGCAGATCACCGAACGAAGCCTCGCCACCGTATCGGTGATGATGTACATGATATGGTCAAGGATTTGAATGTAATCTTTGGAAAGTGTCCTGGCAGACAATCTGTTCCGAATGACGCTGATGGACGTGCACCCATGTAGATGAAGAAATCCATATTTTGGGACCTGCCCTATTGGAAAGACCTAGAGGTCCGCTCTGCAATCCACGTGATGCACGTGATGAAGAATCTTTGTTTGACCCTGCTTGGCTTCTTGGGCATGAATGGGAAGACAAAATATACATCGAAGGCACGGGAGGACCAACAACGTATGCACAGAAAGGACGGCATACATCAGGGTCATGCCAGCTATGCTCTTACCAAAGAAGAGAAGGAAATCTTCTTTGAATGATTGCTCAGTATGAAGGTACCGTCTAGAACTATGTGCATTCCCCAATGCAATCTCTCAGAAGGTAATCTATCCAGAAATCATACCAAGGTTGGAGAATGATTTGGTGCAATGTCTTATCAGTTTCGAGTTGGTGTTCCCACCATCCTTCTTCAGTATCATGACGCACGTCCTAGTTCACTTATGCGAAGAAATTGTCGTTCTGGGTTCTGTATTTCTACACAATATGTTCCCCTTTGAGAGGTTCATGGGAGTCTTAAAGAAATATGTTCATAACCGTTCTAGGCTAGAACGATGCATCTCCAAGGCCATGAAAATGAGGAGGTCATTGAGTTTTGTGTTGACTTTATTCCTGACCTTAAGCCGATTGGTGTTCCTAAATCGTGGCATAAGGGCAGACTGGGTGGAAATTGCATGCTAGGACCAGATCAAATAATATGTATGGACAGGTATTCTCTCACTGAAGCACACTACACAGCTCTACAAAATTCCGCCTTGGTGGCTCCGTATATTGAGGAACACAAGAATATTTTAAGCTCCAAATACCCGGAGTAGTTTGAAGAGTGGATTACACATGAACAAACGAGGACTTTCGCCGGTTGGTTGCAGACACGTGCCATGCTTGACGCCGCTATTCAAGATGACATGTACTTGCTATCCTAGTTACCATCTTCGAACATATTTACTTTCAAAGGGTACGAGATAAATGGGAATACATTTTACACGATCGCCCAAGATAAAAAGAGCACCAACCAAAACATTGGTGTCCGCTTTGATGCAGCAACCAGTAGGGGAAATGACAAATATTATGGTTACATAAAGGAGATATGGGAACTTGACTATGTACGTGATTTGAAGGTCCTTTTGTTTCGGTGCAAATGGGTCAATATGACAGGAGGCGGCATAAAGGAAGACCCATAGTACGAAATGACAACAGTGGATTGATACGTCTCCAACGTATCTATAATTTTTGATTGTTCCATGCTATTATATTACCTGTTTTGGATGTCTATGGGCTTTATTTTACACATTTATATCATTTTTGGGACTAACCTACTAATTGGAGGCCCAGCCCGTATTGCTGTTTTTTTGCCTATTTAAGTATTTTGAAGAAAAGGAATATCAAACGGTGTCCAAACGGAATGAAACCTTCGGCAGCCTGATTTTTGGAACGAACGTGATCCAGAGAACTTGGAGTGCAAGCCAAGAAGCAGCCGAGGCGGCCACGAGATAGGAGGGTGCGCCCCCCTGTCTCGTGGACCCCTCGGGCGGCCACCGATGTACTTCTTCCTCCTATATAAGCCTACATATCCAGGGAGCCACCGAAGAAATATTTCCGCCACCGTAACCTTCTGTATCCGCGAGATCCCATTTTGGAGCCGTCGCCAGCGTTCTATCGGAGGGGGAATCCACCACGGAGGGCTTCTACATCAACACCATAGCCCCTCCAATGAGTTGTGAGTAGTTTACCACAGACCTTCGGGTCCATAGTTATTAGCTAGATGGCTTCTTCTCTCTTTTTTGATCTCAATACAATGTTCTCCCCCTCTCTTGTGGAGATCTATTCGATGTAATCTCTTTTTGCGGTGTGTTTTTTGAGATCC
>NW_021275696.1:0-1132 GCF_002162155.2 Triticum dicoccoides | reverse complement strand
ATTTTTTGTATGACCTGCGTGTCATTGAATAACGCCATGTAAACTACTTTACTTTATTGCTAAACGTTAGTCATAGAAGTAGAAGTAGTCGTTGGCGTGACAACTTCATGAAGACACGATGATGGAGATCATGATGATGGAGATCATGGTGTCAAGCCGGTGACAAGATGATCATGGAGCCCCGAAGATGAAGATCAATGGAGCTATATGATATTGGCCATATCATGTCACAACTATATAATTGCATGTGATGTTTATTATGTTTATGCATCTTGTTTACTTAGGACGACGGTAGTAAATAAGATGATCCCTTATAAAATTTCAAGAAGTGTTCTCCCCTAACTGTGCACCGTTGCTACAGTTCGTCGCTTCTAAGCACCACGTGATGATCAGGTGTGATGGATTCTTATGTTCACATACAACGGGTGTAAGACAGTTTTACACGGCGAAAACACTTAGGGTTAACTTGACGAGCCTAGCATGTGCAGACATGGCCTCGGAACACGGAGACCGAAAGGTCGAACACGAATCGTATGGAAGATACGATCAACATGAGAATGTTCACCGACGATGACTAGTCCGTCTCACGTGATGATCGGACACGGGCTAGTCGACTCGGATCGTGTAACACTTAGATGACTAGAGGGATGTCTAATCTAAGTGGGAGTTCATAATTTGATTAGAACTGTATTATCATGAACTTAGTCTAAAACCTTTGCAAATATGTCTTGTAGATCAATGGCCAACGCTAATGTCAACATGAACTTCAACGCGTTCCTAGAGAAAACCAAGCTGAAAGATGATGGCAGCAACTATACGGACTGGGTCCGGAACCTGAGGATCATCCTCATAGCTGCCAGGAAACAATATGTCCTAGAAGGACCGCTAGGTGACGCTCCCGTCCCAGAGAACCAAGACATTATGAATGCTTGGCAGTCTCGTGCTGATGATTACTCCCTCGTTCAGTGCGGCATGCTTTACAGCTTAGAACCGGGGCTCCAAAAGCGTTTTGAGCACCACGGAGCATATGAGATGTTCGAAGAGCTGAAACTAGTTTTTCAAGCTCATGCCCGGGTCGAGAGATATGATGTCTCCGACAAGTTCTACAGTTGTAAGATGGAGGAAAACAGTT
>NW_021275695.1:0-1509 GCF_002162155.2 Triticum dicoccoides | reverse complement strand
TGCTAGTTTATCATCATTGGCCCTACATTCTTGTCAGTCTGCCTTGCTATACTATCGGGCCGTGATCACTTGGGAGGTGATCACGGGTATATACTATACATACATACATACTATACAGATGGTGACTAAAGTCGGGTCAGCTCATTGAGTACCCGCAAGTGATTCTGACGAGGGGGCTGAAAGGACAGGTGGCTCCATCCCGGTAGAGGTGGGCCTGGGTTCCCGACGGCCCTCGACTGTTACTTTGTGGCGGAGCGACAGGGCAGGTTGAGACCACCTAGGAGACAGGTGGGCCTGGCCCTGTTCGGCGTTCGCGGACACTTAACACGCTTAACGAGATCTTGGTATTTGATCTGAGTCTGGCTACGAGCCTATACGCACTAACCATCTACGTGGGAGTAGTTATGGGTATCCCGACGTCGTGGTATCAGCCGAAGCACTTCAGACGTCAGCGGCGGAGCGGCGCGCGCCGAATTGGACTGGAACGCCACTAGGCTAGGTCTGCTTTCGGCCGCGTACGCAACGTGCAGGTGTGCTATGGGCGATGGGCCCAGACCCCTGTGCGCTTAGGTTTAGACCGGCGTGCTGGCCTCTCTGTTGAGCCTAGGTGGGGCTGCGACGTGTTGATCTTCCGAGGCCGGGCATGACCCGGGAAAGTGTGTCCGGCCAAATGGGATCGAGCGTGTTGGGTTATGTGGTGCACCCCTGCAGGGAAGTTAATCTATTCGAATAGCCGTGATCTTCGGTAACAGGACGACTTGGAGTTGTACCTTGACCTTATGACAACTAGAACCGGATACTTAATAAAACACACCCTTCCAAGTGCCAGATACAACCGGTGGTCGCTCTACCTCAGGGATATGAGGAGGGGATCGCCGGGTAGGATTATGCTATGCGATGCTACTGGAGATGCTACTTGGAGATGCTACTTGGAGGATTTCAATCTACTCTCTTCTACGTGCTGCGAGACGGAGGCTGCCAGAAGCGTAGTCTTCGACAAGATTAGCTATCCCCCTCTTATTCTGGCATTCTGCAGTTCAGCCTACTGATATGGCCTCCTTACACATATACCCATGCATATGTAGTGTAGCTCCTTGCTTGCGAGTACTTTGGATGATTACTCACGGTTGCTTTTCTCCCTCTTTTCCCCTTTCCCTTCTACCTGGTTGTCGCAACCAGATGCTGGAGGCCTGGAGCCAAACGCCACCGTCGACGATGATTCCTACTACACTGGAGGTGTCTACTACTACGTGCAGGCTGACGACGACGAACAGGAGTAGTTAGGAGGATCCCAGGCAGGAGGCCTGCGCCTCTTTCGATCTGTATCCCAGTTTGTGCTAGCCTTCTTAAGGCAAACTTGTTTAACTTATGTCTGTACTCAGATATTGTTGCTTCCGCTGACTCGTCTATGATCGAGCACTTGTATTCGAGCCCTCGAGGCCCCTGGCTTGTATTATGATGCTTGTATGACTTATTTTATTTGTAGAGTTGTGTTGTGATATCTTCCCG
>NW_021275694.1:0-1896 GCF_002162155.2 Triticum dicoccoides | reverse complement strand
GAACACAAACGAAGTACGCGAAGTTGCAGCTATGGCGAACTTTTAATCTAAACAAAACCCAAAGTCTAAATGATGCCCTAAGGGCTGTATATATGGAGGAAGAGGGGGGAATTTCGTGGCCCTTGGTGGAGGGGTCCGAAATCAACCCTATCTCTTGTTTCCCCACACATACGGACTCTAAAAATAGCCTATACTTATGTATTTCGAAATTACATGGGCCTGGCCCAATAATAAGGTGACGCAGCACCTAAAATAGCCTCGGGACGAAATTTATGAAGTGGCATCTTGTATATTTCGTCCAAGGCTTCATGCACCCATTATGGTGGCTTCAAAGTCCTGAAATCATCACTTGTAACTCCGTTCTTGTTCCCCTTGCGCATGCCATCATCTCCATGCTTGTTCTTGCTCCAATGTTCATCCTTCTCCAAGGTAGGCCCTTCATTTGTAAGCAAAACAAATGTATCCAATTTAGGCAGCATCATATTCTCATGAACATTAGAATCATTACCAAGAAACGAAAGTACCTGGTAATTTAGTTGGCGTGCACGAGCTCTAGTAATTGGTCCAGTATGTATAGCAGCAGGGGCTGTGGGTGTAACAATTGTATTGATGTCCTCATCAAATAAGAGCCAAAGTCTCCTCATCATAGTCACTAGCGGACTCATATCCACCATCTGCGGTAGCAATCATCACACGCGGAGATTTGCATTCTCTCGCACAATGACCTCCTCCCTTACAACGACGACAAATAATATCACTTGTGTGCCCTGTTGATGCCATGGAAGAAGAAGAACTCTGTGCAGGCCCAGCAGGTGCGCTCTTGGCAGATAATGGTGGTTGTGCCTGTTTTCTTGTATCACGACTGGAGGAGGCACCTGATTGAGGTGCTGGTGTAGTTGAAGTAGAAGATGCACGCGGTGTCCATGATGAAGGTCGGCCTGCAGAAAAGTTAGATCGCGCCAATGCTTGTCGATCCTGCACTTCACGTTCAGCTTTACAAGCAAGATGGAATAAACGAGTGATATTAGTATACTCCTTATAGTCTAGAATGGTCTGAATCTCTCTATTTAATCCACCCAGAAAATGTGCAAGCATAGCTTCATTCTCCTCAACAATACCACATCTAATCATGCCAGTTTGTAATTCCTGATAATATTCTTCTACAGAAATTTTCCCTTGTCTTAAACGCTGCAATTTTTGAAGCAATTCACGTTGATAATATGGTGGAACCCAACGCGTACGCATAGCAGTTTTCAAAGCAGCCCAAGTAGTTGGAATAGGATATAATCTACAATGTTCAGACCACCATACACATGCAAAACTAGTGAAAGCACAAACAGCAGCAGCAACCCGTCTCTCCTCGGGATATTGTAAACATGTAAAACGTTGTTCAGTTTCTAACTCCCAAGTAAGATATATATCAGGAACATATCTACCCTCAAATAGTGGAATATTCAATTTCAGTTTAGGAATATGCACATCATCTCGTACCTGAGGTGGTGGTGCAGGCCTACCATTACAAATATATACCTGAGGTCGACCTGCTGGTGGTGGTGCTGGTGGGTGCACGTAGTTCTGATTTTGATCAACCTCATCCTCATAATCGCCCGCATACTCATCATCCTCCTGGGTACCAGCAGCAGCAGTAGCAGGAGCCAAAGAAGCATCAATAACAGGAACAGCAGCACCAGAAGTTTGGCCATCCTCAATAGGAACACGCTTTGCTCGTCCATACTGATTCGGAAGGATGCGTTGTTGTTGGTGTTGCAGAGGTGCGATAGGTGCAGCCGGCGGTGGTGGTGGTAAACGCGCGAGCAATTCATTAAACTTGCTATCAAGCTTTGTTTCGAACGTCTTCTCCATGCCATCTATCTTCTCCATGGCCTCGTCAAATCT
>NW_021275693.1:77641-101389 GCF_002162155.2 Triticum dicoccoides | reverse complement strand
ACTTTCCAACCCAATTGGAATCACCTTCAAATTCGTCCGGAGCGTTGAGTTGTGGACGAAACAATCTGATGCTGCAGCAGAATCCGAGTCAAACTACAAGTCCAAAGGTGTTACATCACCTCCACTTGGGCCCATTGGCCTTGTACGACCTAGATTTAGTTTTAGGCTGCCTTGGGACGTCCTCCCAGCTCCTTGGCCGCCACCCCTTGCTCCTATATAAGTAGATCCATCTAGTAGCTTTTCCTTGGGATTTGTTTAGTTAAAAGTTAGCCATTGCAACTTCGTGTACTTCGTTTGTGTCCAACGACCAGACCAAGACCGCTTACGGATCCCCACCATTATCAATACCTCATATATATTTGCAATATTCAGATTGCTTTATCATATTCTTGCTCGTTCTTCGATTGCTTGCAGGAATAGACCTTCGTGGTCAGGCTGACCGTGCTTCCGGCATCATCAGTAACCTCAGGAGATTGGTTTAGCGATTGCTAAGGCGCAACGTCGTGCACGTTTGTAGTCGGATCGTCAAAGTCGACTTCCACCAAAGCAAAATCCACCATCTCATCGAAAGACGGGACACCTTTGCCTCTATCACATGCTCCTTTACTCCAACTTCCTGATTTTAATAAGACTTTTGAGCTTGAATGTGATGCTAGTGGAATTGGATTAGGAGGTGTGTTATTACAAGATGGCAAACCTGTTGCATACTTTTCTGAAAAATTGAGTGGGCCTTGATAGAGGCGAGGGTGTCCCGATCTTTCGATGAGATGATAAGTATCGATTTGGTGGAGACGACTTTGACGATCCGACTACAAACGTGCACGACGTTGCGCCTTAGCAATCGCTAAACCAATCTCCTGGGGTTACTGACGATGCCGGAAGCACGGTCAGCCTGACCACGAAGGTCTATTCCTGCAAGCAATCGAAGAACGAGCAAGAATATGATAAAGCAATCTGAATATTGCAAATATATATGAGGTATTGATAATGGTGGGGATCCGGAAGCGGTCTTGGTCTGGTCGTTGGACACAAACGAAGTACACGAAGTTGCAATGGCTAACTTTTAGCTAAACAAATCCCAAGGAAAAGCTACTAGATGGATCTACTTATATAGGAGCAAGGGGTGGAGGCCAAGGAGGTGGGAGGACGTCCCAAGGCAGCCTAAAACTAAATCTAGGTCGTACAAGGCCAATGGGCCCAAGTGGAGGTGATGTAACACCTTTGGACTTGTAGTTTGACTCGGATTCTGCTGCAGCATCAGATTGTTTCGTCCACAACTCAACGCTCCGGACGAATTTGAAGGTGATTCCAATTGGGTAGGAAAGTGCACGAAATCTAGTTTCCAACAAAAAAAGAATCACCCAATTCGGAGTCCGTATGAAAAACTTGTATGCGTTTTGAGTCAGGTGTGTCTGTGCAGTCCGAATCTGAATCCAGAACGTGAGAGACTTGGACTCTATCTTCTCTTGGGCCAAAAGTGACGTGAGAGAACTTTTTGGACAGCAAATAAACATCTCTTTCTTCCTTATCTTCATATGTGGATTGTACAAATGTCCCATACACCTGCAATTAGACAAAACACAAAAGTGTGTGAAGTATTTTTGTTCTGGATAACATAAATAGATTATTGAATAGTTTGCACTAGAAATCACCTGACAAATATGCATATATGCAATATTTTTGGTCATATCCAAGGTAGTCATGTCCTCATCATCCTCCCCTTCTTGAAAATAAAGCCGTCCTCGGCGTTGCTTAATCTGAAATGTGGCTAACAAAAGAGACAAGGTGTACATGTTGTATATGTATATGTCATCCATTTTTATTTCCCTTGACTTTTGCATATATGACACATGAATAGATGAGTAACTTGCATAGTTCATAAAATCTAAATCCAAAAAATTAGCACAAGAAGTAGAAGGCATGAAAATATTGCAACTCAGTTTGCACATATAAGTGAAGCTCTTATTCATTTCAAAAGATTGACAATGTTCATCATTAAACCATCCCAACATTGGTGAATAAACCTTACTTGCATCAAATTTACATGCTACAACATGCTTAAATAAGCAAACATGCAATAAGTCATTCAACACAGAATCATCACCAAGATTAGAGGTCATATCAAAATGATTAAACATTGGTTCTTTTGCATCAATAGTTAATTCAATGGGTGCACTAAAAATTGTTGGTATTTCAGTTGTTTGATCACATGGCAAAGTCAAATTATCAACGTAGTCCTCTAAAATAGATGGTGTGATCAAAGTAGTGGGTAGCTCATCAGATGGTGCACTCAAATTGACAAGGCATTCATCATTCTCATGTAGAGATGGAAGATCAGTACCTTTTTCATTACCTCTTATGATCAACTCAGATGATGTAGCCACTCTCGGGGGCGATGTGTCACATGGTGGAGGTGATGTAGTCCTGACAACAACGGATGTGGTTGTCATAGTATGCCTAGTAGTTGAAGGAACAATCATATCAACTCTTGGAATGTGCACCGTGCGCTTGTTCTCCTCGTGGCCAACACGTCGTTTTATTTCCTGTTCAACTTTGCAAGCAAGATGAAATAAATGGTCCATAGGATAACACTCTTCATGAATTAGTATCTCTTGAATATCACGGTTTAATCCTCCCCAAAATCTATCCATAAAATCATCTTCACTTTCTTCTAAAGAGGAATGCAACAAGGTAGTTTGTAAATCATCATAATATTTTGTTACAGTTTCACTACCTTATTTTAAGTGTTGCAACTTCTTAATCATGTCACGAGTATAATAAGCAGGGACGAAAGTATGTCGCATGGCAAGTTTCAAATCATCCCAAGTAGTAGGTATATAATCAGGGTGTAACCGACAATATTCACTCCACCAAACCAAAGCATAACCAGTGAAAGAACCAACCGCAACCTTAACCTTTTTATGTTCATCGAAATTATGGGAAGCAAATATATTTTTTATGTCGAACTCCCATTCAATATATAAAGCAGGTTTAAAACGGCCATTAAATGGTGGTATAGATACATTAACCTGATCATGTGCATTTGGATGTTTGTGCACCTCTCGTGACGGTTGTGGTATTTGCAAAGGTGGTGGCACGTCTCCCGCGATCGATAAAGCCCATGAATTGACTCTGGATCCTGTCATGATTAGTAGAACAAGAAACAAAACCCAAAAATAATGTTCCAATAACTACTAGGATGTGGTGGTAAAACGCTCACAGTAAAGCAAATATCAATGTCTTACAAGTTCTTACCATGCAGCAGGCGGTGATCGGCAACCAGCGGTGTCAAGTAACTCCGAATATTGAGTAAAGCGATTGCCAGGGGAGCGTACGTATACACGGTGTAGAAATATGTGGAGCTGGGTTGGCTATATATGGTAGCAAAAGATTAGCAATAATCAATTCAAAGATGCAATGTTGAATAAACGCTCAACGACGGTACTGTGCTGGTCCTAGGCTAGACCGGACTAGAGACGCGAGCCTAGAACACTAATGAGGTCACGGCGTAGCACAACTAGCATCAATGAAGGATACTAAGTAGCTCTTGACAGCAAGATATAAGTGAAGATCACAACAGCAGTGAAGATAATGAGGTGAAACAACAGCCAAGCAGGATATATCAACAACTTTGTCTCCAACTTTCCTCTGAAAAAGTTTGTGCCGATTTTTTTGTTTTTTTTCTTCTCTCTTTTTTTTCCTCACTTTTTTTTTCTTTCTCTCCTTTTTTTTCTCTGACTTTTTTTTCCTTTTTTTCTCTCTTTTTTCTCTCTCTTTTTTTTCTCCCTCTTTCCAAAACAAACTAGATAAGATGCAGATTGGATCAAGTGAAGATGTGAACGATCTCAACTATTATTATGACAATGAATGGTGGGTAGCACGTGGTGGAAATTGATGGATGGGTGGTGGACAGCGGAAGAGATAATGATGCAGCGGTGGCGTGACTAATGTGAACAGAACTCGAAACTCTAAACGAACTAGACACTAAGACCAGCAACTCGACACGACGATGCAATCGATAATTCAACTATGCAATCAATGAAAAGAAAATTGCAAAGGCTCAGACTGGCTTGGACCAAGGATGAATAGATCTAACTCTTTTTTGTGGCTTTTTCTTGGACAATAGGTAAGAAAGTAAATCTAATCTAGGAAAACTGGAAATTCTCACCGAGCAACCTGAAAACTGATACCACTTGATAGAGGCAAAGGTGTCCCGTCTTTCGATGAGATGGTGGATTTTGCTTTGGTGGAAGTCGACTTTGACGATCCGACTACAAACGTGCACGACGTTGCGCCTTAGCAATCGCTAAACCAATCTCCTGAGGTTACTGATGATGCCGGAAGCACGGTCAGCCTGACCACGAAGGTCTATTCCTGCAAGCAATCGAAGAACGAGCAAGAATATGATAAAGCAATCTGAATATTGCAAATATATATGAGGTATTGATAATGGTGGGGATCCGTAAGCGGTCTTGGTCTGGTCGTTGGACACAAACGAAGTACACGAAGTTGCAATGGCTAACTTTTAACTAAACAAATCCCAAGGAAAAGCTACTAGATGGATCTACTTATATAGGAGCAAGGGGTGGCGGCCAAGGAGCTGGGAGGACGTCCCAAGGCAGCCTAAAACTAAATCTAGGTCGTACAAGGCCAATGGGCCCAAGTGGAGGTGATGTAACACCTTTGGACTTGTAGTTTGACTCGGATTCTGCTGCAGCATCAGATTGTTTCGTCCACAACTCAACGCTCCGGACGAATTTGAAGGTGATTCCAATTGGGTTGGAAAGTGCACGAAATCTAGTTTCCAACAAAAAAAGAATCACCCAATTCGGATTCCGTATGAAAAACTTGTGTGCGTTTTGAGTCAGGTGTGTCTGTGCAGTCCGAATCTGAATCCAGAACGTGAGAGACTTGGACTCTATCTTCTCTTGGGCCAAAAGTGACGTGAGAGAACTTTTTGGACAGCAAATAAACATCTCTTTCTTCCTTATCTTCATATGTGGATTGTACAAATGTCCCATACACCTGCAATTAGACAAAACACAAAAGTGTGTGAAGTATTTTTGTTCTGGATAACATAAATAGATTATTGAATAGTTTGCACTAGAAATCACCTGACAAATATGCATATATGCAATATTTTTGGTCATATCCAAGGTAGTCATGTCCTCATCATCCTCCCCTTCTTGAAAATAAAGCCGTCCTCGGCGTTGCTTAATCTGAAATGTGGCTTTGTCATTACCTCTTATGATCAACTCAGATGATGTAGCCACTCTCGGGGGCGATGTGTCACATGGTGGAGGTGATGTAGTCCTGACAACAACGGATGTGGTTGTCATAGTATGCCTAGTAGTTGAAGGAACAATCATATCAACTCTTGGAATGTGCACCGTGCGCTTGTTCTCCTCGTGGCCAACACGTCGTTTTATTTCCTGTTCAGCTTTGCAAGCAAGATGAAACAAATGGTCCATAGGATAACACTCTTCATGAATTAGTATCTCTTGAATATCACGGTTTAATCCTCCCCAAAATCTATCCATAAAATCATCTTCACTTTCTTCTAAAGAGGAATGCAACAAGGTAGTTTGTAAATCATCATAATATTTTGTTACAGTTTCACTACCTTGTTTTAAGTGTTGCAACTTCTTAATCATGTCACGAGTATAATAAGCAGGGACGAAAGTATGTCGCATGGCAAGTTTCAAATCATCCCAAGTAGTAGGTATATAATCAGGGTATAACCGACAATATTCACTCCACCAAACCAAAGCATAACCAGTGAAAGAACCAACCGCAACCTTAACCTTTTTATGTTCATCGAAATTATGGGAAGCAAATATATTTTTATGTCGAACTCCCATTCAATATATAAAGCAGGTTTAAAACGGCCATTAAATGGTGGTATAGATACATTAACCTGATCATGTGCATTTGGATGTTTGTGCACCTCTCGTGACGGTTGTGGTATTTGCAAAGGTGGTGGCACGTCTCCTGCGATCGACAAAGCCCATGAATTGACTCTGGATCCTGTCATGATTAGTAGAACAAGAAACAAAACCCAAAAATAATGTTCCTATAACTACTAGGATGTGGTGGTAAAACGCTCACAGTAAAGCAAATATCAATGTCTTACAAGTTCTTACCATGCAGCAGGCGGTGATCGGCAACCAGCGGTGTCAAGTAACTCCGAATATTGAGTAAAGCGATTGCCAGGGGAGCGTACGTATACACGGTGTAGAAATATGTGGAGCTGGGTCGGCTATATATGGTAGCAAAAGATTAGCAATAATCAATTCAAAGATGCAATGTTGAATAAACGCTCAACGACGGTACTGTGCTGGTCCTAGGCTAGACCGTACTAGAGACGCGAGCCTAGAACACTAATGAGGTCACGGCGTAGCACAACTAGCATCAATGAAGGATACTAAGTAGCTCTTGACAGCAAGATATAAGTGAATATCACAACGGCAGTGAAGATAATGATGAAAAACAACTGCCAAGCAGGATATACAACAACTCTCTCTCCAACTTTCCTCTTGAAAAGTTTAAGACAATTTTCTGACAAATTCTTTCAAAGAAATGCTATTAACTCAAGCTTTCCAATGCAAAAAGAATCACTCAATTCCGAGTTGATATGAGGAGTCAAAGAATTCTAAAGCTGGCCTGAAAAATTGGAACATGCTGTGTTCATGAACTTCGGAGGGCAAAAAGACCTATTTAGAAGCTGATTTTGAGGTGTCAAATATTGAACTAGTTTCTGCAACTATTTAGATGCGGCTCGTCGCTAGCTTCAATTTGAGTACTCACGGAGCCAAAACGGACTTCGTATGAGGAAGATACACTTGATAGAGGCAAAGGGTGTCCCGTCTTTCGATGAGATGGTGGATTTCGCTTTGGTGGAAGTCGACTTTGACGATCCGACTACGAACGTGCGAGGACGTCGCGCCTTAGCAATCGCTAAACCAACTCCGAGAGGTTATTGGCCACGCCGGAGCACGATCAACCTGACCACGAGGGTCTGTTTCCTGCGAGCAAACGAAGAACAAGTAAGAAACTGAGATTGCAATCTGGATATTGCGAATATAAGATGAAAGCTTTATTGATCAAGGTGGGGTTCTGTGACGCCTTTGTCTGGTCGTTGAACACAAACGAAGTACGCGAAGTTGCAGCTATGGCGAACTTTTAATCTAAACAAAACCCAAAGTCTAAACGATGCCCTAAGGGCTGTATATATGGAGGAAGAGGGGGGGAATTTCGTGGCCCTTGGTGGAGGAGTCCGAAATCAACCCTATCTCTTGTTTCCCCACACATACGGACTCTAAAAATAGCCTATACTTATGTATTTCGAAATTACATGGGCCTGGCCCAATAATAAGGTGACGCAGCACCTAAAATAGCCTCGGGACGAATTTTATGAAGTGGCATCTTGTATATTTCGTCCAAGGCTTCATGCACCCATTATGGTGGCTTCAAAGTCCTGAAATCATCACTTGTAACTCCGTTCTTGTTCCCCTTGCGCATGCCATCATCTCCATGCTTGTTCTTGCTCCAATGTTCATCCTTCTCCAAGCTAGGCCCTTCATTTGTAAGCAAAACAAATGTATCCAATTTAGGCAGCATCATATTCTCATGAACATTAGAATCATTACCAAGAAACGAAAGTACCTGGTAATTTAGTTGGCGTGCACGAGCTCTAGTAATTGGTCCAGTATGTATAGCAGCAGGGGCTGTGGGTGTAACAATTGTATTGATGTCCTCATCAGATAGCATATTTGTTGTCGTGGATAGATTCTCGAAAATGGCACACTTTATACCATGTCATAAAAGCGATGATGCTGTTAATGTTGCTGATTTGTTCTTTCGTGAAATTATTCGCTTGCATGGTGTGCCAAATACTATTGTTTCAGATCGTGATACTAAATTTCTTAGCCACTTTTGGAGATGTTTATGGGCTAAGTTGGGGACTAAACTGCTTTTTAGTACTACTTGTCACCCCCAAACTGATGGACAAACTGAAGTAGTCAATAGAACGTTGTCTACTATGCTTAGGGCTGTTTTGAAGAATAATAAGAAAATGTGGGAGGAATGCTTGCCTCATATTGAATTTGCTTATAATCGTTCATTGCATTCTACTACTAAGATGTGCCCTTTTGAAGTTGTGTATGGTTTCCTACCTCGTGCACCTATTGATTTGTTGCCTCTTCCATCTTCGGATAAGGTTAATTTTGATGCTAAACAACGTGCTGAATTGATTTTAAAAATGCATGAGTTAACTAAGGAAAACATTGAGCGTATGAATGCTAAATATAAACTTGCTGGAGATAAGGGTAGAAAACATGTTGTGTTTGCACCTGGAGATCTTGTTTGGTTACATTTGCGTAAGGATAGATTTCCTGATTTGCGCAAATCAAAGCTAATGCCACGTGCTGATGGTCCCTTTAAGGTGTTAGAGAAAATAAATGATAATGCATATAAACTTGAGTTGCCTGCAGATTTTGGGGTTAGTCCCACTTTTAACATTGCAGATTTGAAGCATTATGTGGGTGAGGAAGATGAAGTTCCGTCGAGGACGACTTCATTTCAAGAAGGGGAGGATGATGAGGACATCAATACAATTGTTACACCCACAGCCCCTGCTGCTATACATACTGGACCAATTACTAGAGCTCGTGCACGCCAACTAAATTATCAGGTACTTTCGTTTCTTGGTAATGATTCTAATGTTCATGAGAATATGATGCTGCCTAAATTGGATACATTTGTTTTGCTTACAAATGAAGGGCCTAGCTTGGAGAAGGATGAACATTGGAGCAAGAACAAGCATGGAGATGATGGCATGCGCAAGGGGAACAAGAACGGAGTTACAAGTGATGATTTCAGGACTTTGAAGCCACCATAATGTGTGCATGAAGCCTTGGACGAAATATACAAGATGCCACTTCATAAATTTCGTCCCGAGGCTATTTTAGGTGGTGCGTCACCTTATTATTGGGCCAGGCCCATGTAATTTCGAAATACATAAGTATAGGCTATTTTTAGAGTCCGTATGTGTGGGGAAACAAGAGATAGGGTTGATTTCGGACCCCTCCACCAAGGGCCACGAAATTCCCCCCTCTTCCTCCATATATACAGCCCTTAGGGCATCGTTTAGACTTTGGGTTTTGTTTAGATTAAAAGTTCGCCATAGCTGCAACTTCGGGTACTTCGTTTGTGTTCAACGACCAGACGAAGGCGTCACAGAACCCCACCTTGATCAATAAAGCTTTCATCTTATATTCGCAATATCCAGATTGCAATCTCAGTTTCTTGCTTGTTCTTCGTTTGCTCGCAGGAAACAGACCCTCGTGGTCAGGTTGATCGTGCTCCGGCGTAGTCAATAACCTCTCGGAGTTGGTTTAGCGATTGCTAAGGCGCGACGTCCTCGCACGTTCGTAGTCGGATCGTCAAAGTCGACTTCCACCAAAGCGAAATCCACCATCTCATCGAAAGACGGGACACCTTTGCCTCTATCATTTGGGGTACCGCACAGGAAGAAGCCTTCACGGTATTGAAAGATAAGTTGACACATGCTCCTTTACTCCAACTTCCTAATTTCAATAAGACTTTTGAGCTTGAATGTGATGCTAGTGGAATTGGATTAGGAGGTGTTTTATTACAAGATGGAAAACCTGTTGCATACTTTTCTGAAAAATTGAGTGGGCCTAGTCTGAACTATTCTACTTATGATAAAGAATTATATGCTCTTGTTCGGACCTTAGAAACATGGCAACATTATTTATGGCCCAAGGAATTTGTTATACATTCTGATCATGAATCTTTGAAACACATTAAAAGTCAAGCAAAACTGAACTGTAGACATGCTAAATGGGTTGAATTCATTGAGACTTTCCCTTATGTCATTAAACACAAGAAGGGTAAAGAAAATGTTATTGCTGATGCCTTGTCTCGTCGTTATACTATGCTTTCACAACTTGACTTTAAAATATTTGGTTTCGAGACCATCAAAGATCAATATGTTCATGATGCTGAATTTAAAGATGTATTGCAGAATTGTAAGGAAGGGAGAACTTGGAACAAGTTCGTTCTTAACGATGGATTTGTGTTTCGTGCTAACAAGCTATGCATTCCAGCTAGCTCCGTTCATCTTTTGTTGTCGCAGGAGGCGCATGGAGGAGGATTAATGGGACACTTTGGCGTCAAGAAGACGGAGGATATACTTGCTACACATTTCTTTTGGCCAAAGATGAGACGGGATGTTGAGCGTTTTGTTGCTCGCTGCACTACATGTCAAAGAGCTAAGTCACGACTCAATCCTCATGGTTTATATATGCCTTTGCCTGTACCTAGTGTTCCTTGGGAGGATATATCTATGCACTTTGTTTTAGGTTTACCTCGAACAAAGAAGGTGATAGAGGCGGTGATAGAGGCAAAGGTGTCCCGTCTTTCGATGAGATGGTGGATTTCGCTTTGGTGGAAGTCGACTTTGACGATCCGACTACGAACGTGCGAGGACGTCGCGCCTTAGCAATCGCTAAACCAACTCCGAGAGGTTATTGACCACGCCGGAGCACGATCAACCTGACCACGAGGGTCTGTTTCCTGCGAGCAAACGAAGAACAAGCAAGAAACTAAGATTGCAATCTGGATATTGCGAATATAAGATGAAAGCTTTATTGATCAAGGTGGGGTTCTGTGACGCCTTTGTCTGGTCGTTGAACACAAACGAAGTACGCGAAGTTGCAGCTATGGCGAACTTTTAATCTAAACAAAACCCAAAGTCTAAACGATGCCCTAAGGGCTGTATATATGGAGGAAGAGGGGGGGAATTTCGTGGCCCTTGGTGGAGGGGTCCGAAATCAACCCTATCTCTTGTTTCCCCACACATACGGACTCTAAAAATAGCCTATACTTATGTATTTCGAAATTACATGGGCCTGGCCCAATAATAAGGTGACGCAGCACCGAAAATAGCCTCGGGACGAAATTTATGAAGTGGCATCTTGTATATTTCGTCCAAGGCTTCATGCACCCATTATGGTGGCTTCAAAGTCCTGAAATCATCACTTGTAACTCCGTTCTTGTTTCCCTTGCGCATGCCATCATCTCCATGCTTGTTCTTGCTCCAATGTTCATCCTTCTCCAAGCTAGGCCCTTCATTTGTAAGCAAAACAAATGTATCCAATTTAGGCAGCATCATATTCTCATGAACATTAGAATCATTACCAAGAAACGAAAGTACCTGGTAATTTAGTTGGCGTGCACGAGCTCTAGTAATTGGTCCAGTATGTATAGCAGCAGGGGCTATGGGTGTAACAATTGTATTGATGTCCTCATCAGGCCTAGTCTGAATTATTCTACTTATGATAAAGAATTATATGCTCTTGTTCGGACTTTAGAAACATGGCAACATTATTTATGGCCCAAAGAATTTGTTATACATTCTGATCATGAATCTTTGAAACATATTAAAAGTCAAGCTAAACTGAATCGTAGACATGCTAAATGGGTTGAATTCATTGAGACTTTCCCTTATGTCATTAAACACAAGAAGGGAAAAGAAAATGTTATTGCTGATGCATTGTCTCGTCGCTATACTATGCTTTCACAACTTGACTTCAAAATATTTGGTTTGGAGACCATCAAAGATCAATATGTGCATGATGCTGATTTTAAAGATGTAATGCAGAATTGTAAAGAAGGAAGAATGTGGAACAAGTTTGTCGTTAACGATGGATTTGTGTTTCGTGCTAACAAGCTATGCATTCCAGCTAGCTCCGTTCGTCTTTTGTTGTTGCAGGAGGCGCATGGAGGAGGATTAATGGGACACTTTCGCGTGAAGAAGACGGAGGACGTACTTGCTACACATTTCTTTTGGCCAAAGATGAGACGGGATGTTGAGCGTTTTATTGCTCGATGCACTACATGTCAAAAAGCTAAGTCACGACTCAATCCTCATGGTTTATATATGCCTTTGCCTGTACCTAGTGTTCCTTGGGAGGATATATCTATGGACTTTGTTTTAGGTTTACCTCGAACAAAGAAGGGGAGGGATAGCATATTTGTTGTCGTGGATAGATTCTTGAAAATGGCACACTTTATACCATGTCATAAAAGCGATGATGCTGTTAATGTTGCTGATTTGTTCTTTCGTGAAATTATTCGCTTGCATGGTGTGCCAAATACTATTGTTTCAGATCGTGATACTAAATTTCTTAGCCACTTTTGGAGATGTTTATGGGCTAAGTTGGGGACTAAGCTGCTTTTTAGTACTACTTGTCACCCCCAAACTGATGGACAAACTGAAGTAGTCAATAGAACGTTGTCTACTATGCTTAGGGCTGTTTTGAAGAATAATAAGAAAATGTGGGAGGAATGCTTGCCTCATATTGAATTTGCTTATAATCGTTCATTGCATTCTACTACTAAGATGTGCCCTTTTGAAGTTGTGTATGGTTTCCTACCTCGTGCACCTATTGATTTGTTGCCTCTTCCATCTTCGGAGAAGGTTAATTTTGATGCTAAACAACGTGCTGAATTGATTTTAAAAATGCATGAGTTAACTAAGGAAAACATTGAGTGATAGAGGCGAGGATGTCCCGATCTTTCGATGAGATGATAACTATCGATTTGGTGGAGACGACTTTGACGATCCGACTACAAACGTGCACGACGTTGCGCCTTAGCAATCGCTAAACCAACTCCGAGAGGTTATTGACCACGCCGGAGCACAATCAACCTGACCACGAAGGTCTATTCCTGCAAGCAATCGAAGAACAAGCAAGAATATGATAAAAGAAATCTGAATATTGCGAGTATATATGAAGTATTGATAAAGGTGGGGATCCGAAAAGTGGTCTTGGTCTGGTCGTTGGACACAAACGAAGCACACGAAGTTGCAATGGCTAACTTTTAACTAAACAAATCCCAAGGAAAAGCTACTAGATGGATCTACTTATATAGGAGCAAGGGGTGGCGTCCAAGGAGGTGGGAGGACATCCCAAGGCAGCCTAAAACTAAATCTAGGTCGTACAAGGCCAATGGGCCCAAGTGGAGGTGATGTAACACCTTTGGACTTGTAGTTTGACTCGGATTCTGCTGCAGCATCAGATTGTTTCGTCCACAACTCAACGCTCCGGACGAATTTGAAGGTGATTCCAATTGGGTTGGAAAGTGCACAAAATCTAGTTTCCAACAAAAAAAGAATCACCCAATTCGGAGTCCGTATTAAAAACTTGTGTGCGTTTTCAGTCAGGTGTGTCTGTGCAGTCCGAATCTGAATCCAGAACGTGAGAGACTTGGACTCTATCTTCTCTTGGGCCAAAAGTGACGTGAGAGAACTTTTTGGACAGCAAATAAACATCTCTTTCTTCCTTATCTTCATATGTGGATTGTACAAATGTCCCATACACCTGCAATTAGACAAAACACAAAAGTGTGTGAAGTATTTTTGTTCTGGATAACATAAATAGATTATTGAATAGTTTGCACTAGAAATCACCTGACAAATATGCATATATGCAATATTTTTGGTCATATCCAAGGCAGTCATGTCCTCATCATCCTCCCCTTCTTGAAAATAAAGCCGTCCTCGGCGTTGCTTAATCTGAAATGTGGCTAACAAAAGAGACAAGGTGTACATGTTGTATATGTATATGTCATCCATTTTTAATTCCCTTGATTTTTGCATATATGACACATGAATAAATGAGTAACTTGCATAGTTCATAAAATCTAAAGCCAAAAAATTAGCACAAGAAGTAGAAGGCATGAAAATATTGCAACTCAGTTTGCACATATAAGTGAAGCTCTTATTCATTTCAAAAGATTGACAATGTTCATCATTAAACCATCCCAACATTGGTGAATAAACCTTACTTGCATCAAATTTACATGCTACAACATGCTTAAATAAGCAAACATGCAATAAGTCATTCAACACAGAATCATCACCAAGATTAGAGGTCATATCAAAATGATTAAACATTGGTTCTTTTGCATCAATAGTTAATTCAATGGGTGCACTCAAAATTGTTGGTATTTCAGTTGTTTGATCACATGGCAAAGTCAAATTATCAACGTAGTCCTCTAAAATAGGTGGTGTGATCAAAGTAGTGGATAGCTCATCAGATGGTGCATTCAAATTGACAAGGCATTCATCATTCTCATGTAGAGATGGAAGATCAGTACCTTTGTCATTACCTCTTATGATCAACTCAGATGATGTAGCCACTCTCGGGGGCGATGTGTCACATGATGGAGGTGATGTAGTCCTGACAACAATCGATGTGGTTGTCATAGTATGCCCAGTAGTTGAAGGAACAATCATATCAACTCTTGGAATGTGCACCGTGCGCTTGTTCTCCTCGTGGCCAACACGTCGTTTTATTTCCTGTTCAGCTTTGCAAGCAAGATGAAACAAATGGTCCATAGGATAACACTCTTCATGAATTAGTATCTCTTGAATATCATGGTTTAATCCTCCCCAAAATCTATCCATAAAATCATCTTCACTTTCTTCTAAAGAGGAATGCAACAAGGTAGTTTGTAAATCATCATAATATTTTGTTACAGTTTCACTACCTTGTTTTAAGTGTCGCAACTTCTTAATCATGTCACGAGTATAATAAGCAGGGACGAAAGTATGTCGCATGGCAAGTTTCAAATCATCCCAAGTAGTAGGTATATAATCAGGGTGTAACCGACAATATTCACTCCACCAAACCAAAGCATAACCAGTGAAAGAACCAACCGCAACCTTAACCTTTTTATGTTCATCGAAATTATGGGAAGCAAATATATTTTTTATGTCGAACTCCCATTCAATATATAAAGCAGGTTTAAAACGGCCATTAAATGGTGGTATAGATACATTAACCTGATCATGTGCATTTGGATGTTTGTGCACCTCTCGTGACGGTTGTGGTATTTGCAAAGGTGGTGGCACGTCTCCCGCGATCGACAAAGCCCATGAATTAACTCTGGATCCTGTCATGATTAGTAGAACAAGAAACAAAACCCAAAAATAATGTTCCTATAACTACTAGGATGTGGTGGTAAAACGCTCACAGTAAAACAAATATCAATGTCTTACAAGTTCTTACCATGCAGCAGGTGGTGATCGGCAACCAGCGGTGTCAAGTAACTCCGAATATTGAGTAAAGCGATTGCCAGGGGAGCGTACGTATACACGGTGTAGAAATATGTGGAGCTGGGTTGGCTATATATGGTAGCAAAAGATTAGCAATAATCAATTCAAAGATGCAATGTTGAATAAACGCTCAACGACGATACTGTGCTGGTCCTAGGCTAGACCGGACTAGAGACGCGAGCCTAGAACACTAATGAGGTCACGGCGTAGCACAACTAGCATCAATGAAGGATACTAAGTAGCTCTTGACAGCAAGATATAAGTGAAGATCACAACGGCAGTGAAGATAATGATGAAAAACAACTGCCAAGCAGGATATACAACAACTCTCTCTCCAACTTTCCTCTTGAAAAGTTTGAGACAATTTTCTGATAAATTCTTTCAAAGAATGCTACTAACTCAAGCTTTCCAATGCAAAAAGAATCACTCAATTCCGAGTTAATATGAGGAGTCAAAGAATTCTAAAACTGGCCTGAAAAATTGGAACAAGCTATGTTCACGAACTTCGGAGGGCAAAAAGACCTATTTAGAAGCCGATTTTGAGGTGTCAAAATTGAACTAACTTCTGCAACTATTTAGATGCGGCTCGTCGCTAGCTTCAATTTGAGTACTCACAAAGTCAAAACGGACTTCGTATGAGGAAGATACACCTGTTCTACTGAACAGTGCGCAAAACAGATTCCAATCCGAATTCAGGTACGAGATTGATTCTAGATAGATCCGATTTTTTTTCTTCTCTCTTTTTTTTTCTCACATTTTTTTTCTTTTTCTTCTCTCTCTTTTTCTTTTTTTTCTATCTTTTTTTCTCTTTTTTTCCAAGACAAACTAGATAAGATGCAGATTGGATCAGGCGAAGATGTGAATGACCTCAACTATGATTATGACAATGAACAGTGCGTAGCACGTGGTGGAAATTAATAGATGGGATGGTGGACAGCGGAAGGAATAATGATGCAGCGGCGACGTGACTAATGTGAACAGAACTCGAAACTCTAAAGGAACTAGACGCTAAGACCAGCAACTGACACGACGATGCAACCGATAATTCAACTATGCAAGCAATGAATAGAAAATTGCAAAGGCTCAGACTGGCTTGGATAAAGGATGAACAGATCTAACTTTTTTTTGTGTGGCTTTTTCTTGGACAATAGGTAAGAAAATAAATCTAATCTAGAAAAACTGGAAATTCTCACCGAGCAACCTGAAAACTGATACCACTTGATAGAGGCGGGGTGTCCCGATCTTTCGATGAGATGGTAACTATCGATTTGGTGGAGACGACTTTGACGATCCGACTACAAACGTGCACGACGTTGCGCCTTAGTAATCGCTAAACCAATCTCCAGAGGTTATTGACCACGCCGGTGCACGATCAACCTGACCACGAAGGTCTATTCCTGCAAGCAATCGAAGAACGAGCAAGAATATGATAAAAGCAATCTGAATATTGCAAATATGTATGAAGTATTGATAAAGGTGGGGATCCGAAAGCGGTCTTGGTCTGGTCGTTGGACACAAACAAAGTACACGAAGTTGCGTTGGCTAACTTTTAACTAAACAAATCCCAAGGAAAAACTACTAGATGGATCTACTTATATAGGAGCAAGGGGTGGCGGCCAAGGAGGTGGGAGGACATCCCAAGGCAGCCTAAAACTAAATCTAGGTCGTACAAGGCCAATGGGCCCAAGTGGAGGTGATGTAACACCTTTGGACTTGTAGTTTGACTCGGATTCTGCTGCAGCATCAGATTGTTTCGTCAGGAGGTGGGAGCACATCCCAAGGCAGCCTAAAACTAAATCTAGGTCGTACAAGGCCAATGGGCCCAAGTGCAGGTGATGTAACACCTTTGAACTTGTAGTTTGACTCGGATTCTGCTGCAGCATCAGATTGTTTCATCCACAACTCAACGCTCCGGACGAATTTGAAGGTGATTCCAATTGGGTTGGAAAGTGCACGAAATCTAGTTTCCAACAAAGAAAGAATCACCCAACTCGGAGTCCGTATTAAAAACTTGTGTGCGTTTTGAGTCAGGTGTGTCTGTGCAGTCCGAATCTGAATCCAGAACGTGAGAGACTTGGACTCTATCTTCTCTTGGGCCAAAAGTGACGTGAGAGAACTTTTTGGACAGCAAATAAACATCTCTTTCTTCCTTATCTTCATATGTGGATTGTACAAATGTCCCATACACCTGCAATTAGACAAAACACAAAAGTGTGTGAAGTATTTTTGTTCTGGATAACATAAATAGATTATTGAATAGTTTGCACTAGAAATCACCTGACAAATATGCATATATGCAATATTTTTGGTCATATCCAAGGTAGTCATGTCCTCATCACATCAGGGGGCTTGAATCCAAAGGGATCTTCTCCGAAGAGGTCGCGGTCTCTCGCACGGAGGAAATCCGATATGGATGAGCGTAGCTCTATCTCTCAAATGAGCTAAGCCAACGCTAACCCTAAACTGGTGAAGGTGGAGAAGTATATATGGTCTAAGCCACGAAGGGGTAAGTGGGAAAGGGATACATGGGCTTCGGCCCGAGTCTTTGCACGCAGGCAGGCCGGAAGTTGCGGGTGGGGCCTAGACTATATATACTCCTCCACCTCCTCCTTTCTAGGGTTAACGTTGTGATAGCTCATTTGAGAGATAGAGCTACGCCCATCCATATCGGATCTCCTCCGTGCGAGAGACCGTGGCCTCTTCGGAGAAGATCCCTTTGGATTCAAGCCCCCTTTCTAAGGGAAGATCCCCCCGTGGATTCAAGACCTCCTCACAGAGAAGACTGGTTACCTCTTGTATTGTCCGTTGTTGACTTTGGATCTTGTATCTCCCTTTGTGTTCATGGATCTAGAGCATGTGTGATCATTCTTGTTGGTTTGAGTGTTCTCTTGTGTTCCCCTCGTGATTTTCCCCTCATTTCCCTCCTCGTGTTCTTCGTGTTCATCGCGGGATTCGCTCCTTTCGTGAAAGATTGGGCCACTAGGGTTCTACCCTACATCATTTCCCAAGGGGGAGGGGATGATGCGGAGCATCCAATGGACATCACCATGTCAAGAGTCCATTTGGCAAGTGACACGTGCCACATCTACTTCATACATACAAAGGTGAATCCTCTCCTTTACACGTGGCCACTTGTACCTCTCGAGGATGGTATACTACTTGATCACTCTCTCGTATCCATACATAGGTGTGAGCGGAGCTACACATTCATCGAGGAGGAGTCCAAGAAGAAGAGAATATCTACACCATCCAAGAGGAAAGCCTAGAAGCGGTGAAGGAAGCGCCAAGAAGAAGGCAGCAGCTCCCAAGCAACCCCGTGCGCACGGGCCTCCTAAGCTGGCGGTCCTGAAGCCCCCGTGCGCACGGGCGTGTACCATGCCACGGGACCCCCGTGTCCACGGGCCCAATGGACCCCGTGCGCACGGGCCCTTGCGTCAGGTCTCTGGATACCCTGTGCGCATGGGCTCCACTTACCCCGTGCACACGGGGCCCCCTGTGTGTTGCTGCAGGCTTTGCCATGTAATCCTCATTTCTCCCCTGCTTACCCCTTCATCCCTTTGACCTATATATACTCCTTCATCTCCTCCATTTAGACTTAGCTAAGAATAGATCTAAACACTAGAGCTTAGCTCATGTATCTCCCCTTGTGGGATTCCTCTTGAGAGAGAGACACTCCATTCGAGTTCAAGGCCTGCATTGGAGAAGATCCCTAGTGGATTCAAGACCCCCTTCAGGGAAGGATCTATCTAGATCATCAAGCCCTCATCTCCTTCATAGGATTTGGGATGAACTCTACCATGTATCTTATCTCCCTTTGATTGGTCATGTACCTTGTGGGATCTTGTGTGATGAGGACATGACTACCTTGGATACGACCAAAAATATTGCATACATGCATATTTGTCAGGTGATTTCTAGTGCAAACTATTCAATAATCTATTTAGGTTATCCAGAACAAAAATACTTCACACACTTTTGTGTTTTGTCTAATTGTAGGTGTATGGGACATTTGTACAATCCACATATGAAGATAAGGGAAAAGGAGAAGTTTAGGTTCTGTTCAAGAAGTTCTCTCATGTCACTTTTGGGCCAAGAGGAGATAGAGTCCAAGTCTCTCACGTTCTGGATTCAGATTCGGACTGCACAGACATACCTGACTCAAAACGTCAACAACTTCTTCATACGGACTCCAAATGATAGAGGCAAAGGTGTCCTGATGTTTCGATGAGATGGTGGCTATCGTTTTCTGTGGGAGTCGACCTTGACGATCCGACTACGAACGTGCGAGACGTCGCGCCTTAGCAATCGCTAAACCAACTTCCGAAGGTTATTGACAACGCCAGAGCACGATCAACCTGACCATGAGGGTCTGTTTCCTGCAAGCAAACGAAGAACAAGCAAGAAACTGAGATTGCAATCTGGATATTGCGAATATAAGATGAAAGCTTTATTGATCAGGGTGGTGTTCTGTGACGCCTTGGTCTGGTCGTTGAACACAAACGAAGCACGCGAAGTTGCAGCTATGGCAAAATTTTAATCTAAACAAAACCCAAAGCCTAAATGATGCCCTAAGGGCTGTATATATGGAGGAGAGAGGGGGAATTTCGTGGCCCTTGGTGGAGGGGTCCGAAACCAACCCTAACTCTTGTTTCCCCAGACATACGGACTCTAAAAACAGCCTATACTCAAGTACTTCGAAAATACATGGGCCTGGCCCAATAATAAGGTGACGTAGTGATGAGGACATCAATACAATTGTTACACCCACAGCCCCTGCTGCTATACATACTGGACCAATTACTAGAGCTCGTGCACGCCAACTAAATTATCAGGTACTTTCGTTTCTTGGTAATGATTCTAATGTTCATGAGAATATGATGCTGCCTAAATTGGATACATTTGTTTTGCTTACAAATGAAGGGCCTAGCTTGGAGAAGGATGAACATTGGAGCAAGAACAAGCATGGAGATGATGGCATGCGCAAGGGGAACAAGAACGGAGTTACAAGTGATGATTTCAGGACTTTGAAGCCACCATAATGTGTGCATGAAGCCTTGGACGAAATATACAAGATGCCACTTCATAAATTTCGTCCCGAGGCTATTTTAGGTGCTGCGTCACCTTATTATTGGGCCAGGCCCATGTAATTTCGAAATACATAAGTATAGGCTATTTTTAGAGTACGTATGTGTGGGGAAACAAGAGATAGGGTTGATTTCGGACCCCTCCACCAAGGGCCACGAAATTCCCCCCTCTTCCTCCATATATACAGCCCTTAGGGCATCGTTTAGACTTTGGGTTTTGTTTAGATTAAAAGTTCGCCATAGCTGCAACTTCGCGTACTTCGTTTGTGTTCAACGACCAGACAAAGGCGTCACAGAACCCCACCTTGATCAATAAAGCTTTCATCTTATATTCGCAATATCCAGAATTGCAATCTTAGTTTCTTGCTTGTTCTTCGTTTGCTCGCAGGAAACAGACCCTCGTGGTCAGGTTGATCGTGCTCCGGCGTGGTCAATAACCTCTCGGAGTTGGTTTAGCGATTGCTAAGGCGCGACGTCCTCGCACGTTCGTAGTCGGATCGTAAAAGTCGACTTCCACCAAAGCGAAATCCACCATCTCATCGAAAGACGGGACACCTTTGCCTCTATCACTATCCTTACGCAAATGTAACCAAACAAGATCTCCAGGTGCAAACACAACATGTTTTCTACCCTTATCTCCAGCAAGTTTATATTTAGCATTCATACGCTCAATGTTTTCCTTAGTTAACTCATGCATTTTTAAAATCAATTCAGCATGTTGTTTAGCATCAAAATTAACCTTCTCCGAAGATGGAAGATGATAGAGGCGGAGGTGTCCCGTCTTTCGATGAGAGATGGATTTCGCTTTGGTGGAAGTCGACTTTGACGATCCGACTACGAACGTGCGAAGACGTCGCGCCTTAGCAATCGCTAAACCAACTCCGAGAGGTTATTGACCACGCCGGAGCACAATCAACCTGACCACGAGGGTCTGTTTCCTGCGAGCAAACGAAGAACAAGCAAGAAACTGAGATTGCAATCTGGATATTGCGAATATAAGATGAAAGCTTTATTGATCAAGGTGGGGTTCTGTGACGCCTTTGTCTGGTCGTTGAACACAAACGAGGTACGCGAAGTTGCAGCTATGGCGAACTTTTAATCTAAACAAAACCCAAAGTCTAAACGATGCCCTAAGGGCTGTATATATGGAGGAAGAGGGGGGAATTTCGTGGCCCTTGGTGGAGGGGTCCGAAATCAACCCTATCTCTTGTTTCCCCACACATATGGACTCTAAAAATAGCCTATACTTATGTATTTCGAAATTACATGGGCCTGGCCCAATAATAAGGTGACGCAGCACCTAAAATAGCCTCGGGACGAAATTTATGAAGTGGCATCTTGTATATTTCGTCCAAGGCTTCATGCACCCATTATGGTGGCTTCAAAGTCCTGAAATCATCACTTGTAACTCCGTTCTTGTTCCCCTTGCGCATGCCATCATCTCCATGCTTGTTCATGCTCCAATGTTCATCCTTCTCCAAGCTAGGCCCTTCATTTGTAAGCAAAACAAATGTATCCAATTTAGGCAGCATCATATTCTCATGAACATTAGAATCATTACCAAGAAACGAAAGTACCTGGTAATTTAGTTGGCGTGCACGAGCTCTAGTAATTGGTCCAGTATGTATAGCAGCAGGGGCTGTGGGTGTAACAATTGTATTGATGTCCTCATCATTAGCTCTATTAATATCATCTTTCAAAATGGAATCAGGAGTCATAGGAAGCAAAGTAATATTTTTATCCTTATGAACAAGAGTATAGTGATTGTTTCTACCATGGTGTACAGAATTTTTATCAAATTGCCATGGTCTACCAAGTAATAAGGAACATGCTTGCATAGGTACCACATCACAATCAACATAATCAGCATATGTAGAGATACTAAAATGCACACGAACAGTACGTGTTACCTTAATGATGAGGACATCAATACAATTGTTACACCCACAGCCCCTGCTGCTATACATACTGGACCAATTACTAGAGCTCGTGCACGCCAACTAAATTATCAGGTACTTTCGTTTCTTGGTAATGATTCTAATGTTCATGAGAATATGATGCTGCCTAAATTGGATACATTTGTTTTGCTTACAAATGAAGGGCCTAGCTTGGAGAAGGATGAACATTGGAGCAAGAACAAGCATGGAGATGATGGCATGCGCAAGGGGAACAAGAACGGAGTTACAAGTGATGATTTCAGGACTTTGAAGCCACCATAATGTGTGCATGAAGCCTTGGACGAAATATACAAGATGCCACTTCATAAATTTCGTCCCGAGGCTATTTTAGGTGCTGCGTCACCTTATTATTGGGCCAGGCCCATGTAATTTCGAAATACATAAGTATAGGCTATTTTTAGAGTCCGTATGTGTGGGGAAACAAGAGATAGGGTTGATTTCGGACCCCTCCACCAAGGGACACGAAATCCACCCCCTCTTCCTCCATATATACAGCCCTTAGGGCATCGTTTAGACCTTGGGTTTTGTTTAGATTAAAAGTTCGCCATAGCTGCAACTTCGCGTACTTCGTTTGTGTTCAACGACCAGACAAAGGCGTCACAGAACCCCACCTTGATCAATAAAGCTTTCATCTTATATTCGCAATATCCAGATTGCAATCTCAATTTCTTGCTTGTTCTTCGTTTGCTCGCAGGAAACAGACCCTCGTGGTCAGGTTGATCGTGCTCCGGCGTGGTCAATAACCTCTCGGAGTTGGTTTAGCGATTGCTAAGGCGCGACGTCCTCGCACGTTCGTAGTCGGATCGTCAAAGTCGACTTCCACCAAAGTGATATCCATCATCTCATCGAAAGACGGGACACCTTTGCCTCTATCAAGTGGTATCAGATTTCCAGGTTGCTCGGTGAGATTTTACAGTTTTTCGTAGTTTAGATCGAGTCTGTTCTTCATACCTATAGTCGACGAAAAAGCCACAAAAAAAAATTTAGGGTTAGTTCATCATATCCGAACCAATCTGAGCCTTTGCATAATCTTTTTAGGGTTTTTGCTTTGTTGAATTTGCGGTTGCATCGTCGTGTCTAGTTGCTGGTCTTAGAGTCTAGTCTTTTAGAGTTTCGAGTTCTGGTCATAAGTTGTCACGCCGCCGCCGCACCATCATCATTGCCCCTGCCATCTACCACCACCGCTCCGAATCCGTATCCATATACCACCACCAATCCGTGTCCATATACCACCACCGATCCATATCCATATACTACCACCGCTACCACCACCGCTGCCATATACCACCACCATATATCCACCACCAATCCGAGTTCCTTGCTTATTAGGGTTGTTTTCGAGATCCATCTAGATTCCGATTCGTGTTTCCTTGCCGGAGTCGGGTAGCCACGCTCCGTTTAGGCCCAAAATTTATCGAAAACGCATTTTTCGAAAAAATTTCTGGCTATCCTATTTTTACGTGTTTCTGAGTGTTTTGAGACAGGTGCCATTATAGGAAGTTTTTTTTTGACCCGTTTCCAGTTTTTGGGTCCGGGCAGCCGAAAAAAAAAAAAATTT
>NW_021275693.1:59520-71682 GCF_002162155.2 Triticum dicoccoides | reverse complement strand
GTATGTGTGGGGAAACAAGAGATAGGGTTGATTTCGGACCCCTCCACCAAGGGCCACGAAATCCACCCCCTCTTCCTCCATATATACAGCCCTTAGGGCATCGTTTAGACCTTGGGTTTTGTTTAGATTAAAAGTTCGCCATAGCTGCAACTTCGCGTACTTCGTTTGTGTTCAACGACCAGACAAAGGCGTCACAGAACCCCACCTTGATCAATAAAGCTTTCATCTTATATTCGCAATATCCAGATTGCAATCTCAATTTCTTGCTTGTTCTTCGTTTGCTCGCAGGAAACAGACCCTCGTGGTCAGGTTGATCGTGCTCCGGCGTGGTCAATAACCTCTCGGAGTTGGTTTAGCGATTGCTAAGGCGCGACGTCCTCGCACGTTCGTAGTCGGATCGTCAAAGTCGACTTCCACCAAAGCGATATCCATCATCTCATCGAAAGACGGGACACCTTTGCCTCTATCACGTAGCACCTAAAATAGCCTCTGGACGAAATTTATGACGTGGCATCTTGTATATTTCATCCCATGCTTCATGCACTCATTATGGTGGTTTCAGAGTCCTGGAATCATCACTTGTAACTCCATTCTTGTTCCCCTTGCGCATGCCATCATCTCCATTGATAGAGGCAAAGGTGTCCCGTGTTTCGATGAGATGATGGATATCGCTTTGGTGGAAGTCGACTTTGATGATCCGACTACGAACGTGCGAGGACGTCGCGCCTTAGCAATCGCTAAAACAACTCCGAGAGGTTATTGACCACGCCGGAGCACGATCAACCTGACCACGAGGGTCTATTTCCTGCGAGCAAACGAAGAACAAGCAAGAAACTAAGATTGCAATCTGGATATTGCGAATATAAGATGAAAGCTTTATTGATCAAGGTGGGGTTCTGTGACGCCTTTGTCTGGTCGTTGAACACAAACGAAGTACGCGAAGTTGCAGCTATGGCGAACTTTTAATCTAAACAAAACCCAAAGTCTAAACGGTGCCCTAAGGGCTGTATATATGGAGGAAGAGAGGGGAATTTCGTGGCCCTTGGTGGAGGGGTCCGAAATCAACCCTATCTCTTGTTTCCCCACACATACGGACTCTAAAAATAGCCTATACTTATGTATTTCGAAATTACATGGGCCTAGCCCAATAAAAAGGTGACGCAGCACCTATAATAGCCTCGGGACGAAATTTATGAAGTGGCATCTTGTATATTTCGTCCAAGGCTTCATGCACCCATTATGGTGGCTTCAAAGTCCTGAAATCATCACTTGTATCTCCGTTCTTGTTCCCCTTGTGCATGGCATCTCCATGCTTGTTCTTGCTCCAATGTTCATCCTTCTCCAAGCTAGGCCCTCCATTTGTAAGCAAAACGAATGTATCCAATTTAGGCAGCATCATATTCTCATGAACATTAGAATCATTACCAAGAAACGAAAGTACCTGATAATTTAATTGGCGTGCGCGAGCTCTAGTAATTGGTCCCGTATATGTAGTAGTAGGGGCTGTGGGTGTAACAATGGTATTGATGTCCTCATCATCCTCCCCTTCTTGAAATGAAGTCGTCCTCGACGGAAGTTCATCTTCCTCACCCACATAATGCTTCAAATCTGCAATGTTAAAAGTGGGACTAACCCCAAAATCTGCAGGCAACTCAAGTTTATATGCATTATCATTTATTTTCTCTAACACCTTAAAGGGACCATCAGCACGTGGCATTAGCTTTGATTTGCGCAAGTCAGGAAATCTATCCTTACGCAAATGTAACCAAACAAGATCTCCAGGTGCAAACACAACATGTTTTCTACCCTTATCTCCAGCAAGTTTATATTTAGCATTCATACGCTCAATGTTTTCCTTAGTTAACTCATGCATTTTTAAAATCAATTCAGCACGTTGTTTAGCATCAAAATTAACCTTCTCCGAAGATGGAAGAGGCAACAAATCAATAGGTGCACGAGGTAGGAAACCATACACAACTTCAAAAGGGCACATCTTAGTAGTAGAATGCAATGAACGATTATAAGCAAATTCAATATGAGGCAAGCATTCCTGATAGAGGCAAAGGTGTCCCGTCTTTCGATGAGATGGTGGATTTCGCTTTGGGGGAAGTCGACTTTGACGATCCGACTACGAACGTGCGAGGACGTCGCGCCTTAGCAATCGCTAAACCAACTCCGAGAGGTTATTGACCACGCCGGAGCACGATCAACTTGACCACGAGGGTCTGTTTCCTGCGAGCAAACGAAGAACAAGCAAGAAACTAAGATTGCAATCTGGATATTGCGAATATAAGATGAAAGCTTTATTGATCAAGGTGGGGTTCTGTGACGCCTTTATCTGGTCGTTGAACACAAACGAAGTACGCGAAGTTGCAGCTATGGCGAACTTTTAATCTAAACAAAACCCAAAGTCTAAACGGTGCCCTAATGGCTGTATATATGGAGGAAGAGAGGGGGAATTTCGTGGCCCTTGGTGGAGGGGTCCGAAATCAACCCTATCTCTTGTTTCCCCACACATACGGACTCTAAAAATAGCCTATACTTATGTATTTCGAAATTACATGGGCCTGGCCCAATAAAAATGTGATGCAGCACCTATAATAGCCTCGGGAGGAAATTTATGAAGTGGCATCTTGTATATTTCGTCCAAGGCTTCATGCACCCATTATGGTGGCTTCAAAGTCCTGAAATCATCACTCGTAATCCGTTCTTGTTCCCCTTGTGCATGGCATCTCCATGCTTGTTCTTGCTCCAATGTTCATCCTTCTCCAAGCTAGGCCCTTCATTTGTAAGCAAAACAAATGTATCCAATTTAGGCAGCATCATATTCTCATGAACATTAGAATCATTACCAAGAAACGAAAGTACCTGATAATTTAATAGGCGTGCGCGAGCTCTAGTAATTGGTCCCGTATATGTAGCAGTAGGGGCTGTGGGTGTAACAATGGTATTGATGTCCTCATCATCCTCCCCTTCTTGAAATGAAGTCGTCCTCGACGGAAACTCATCTTCCTCACCCAAATAAGGCTTCAAATCTGCAATGTTAAAAGTGGGACTAACCCGAAAATCTGCAGGCAGCTCAAGTTTATATGCATTATCATTTATTTTCTCTAACACCTTAAAGGGACCATCAGCACGTGGCATTAGCTTTGATTTGCACAAATCAGTAAATCTATCCTTACGCAAATGTAACCAAACAAGATCTCCAGGTGCAAACACAACATGTTTTCTACCCTTATCTCCAGCAAGATTATATTTAGCATTCATATGCTCAATGTTTTCCTTAGTTAACTCATGCATTTTTAAAATCAATTCAGCACTTTCTTTAGCATCAAAATTAACCTTCTCCGAAGATGGAAGAGGCAACAAATCAATAGGTGCACGAGGTAGGAAACCATACACAACTTCAAAAGGGCACATCTTAGTAGTAGAATGCAATGAACGATTATAAGCAAATTCAATATGAGGCAAGCATTCCTCCCACATTTTCTTATTATTCTTCAAAATAGCCCTAAGCATAGTAGACAACGTTCTATTGACTACTTCAGTTTGTCCATCAGTTTGGGGGTGACAAGTAGTACTAAAAAGCAGTTTAGTCCCCAACTTAGCCCATAAACATCTCCAAAAGTGGCTAAGAAATTTAGTATCACGATCTGAAACAATAGTATTTGGCACACCATACAAGCGAATAATTTCACGAAAGAACAAATCGGCAACATTAACAGCATCATCGCTTTTATGACATGGTATAAAGTGTGCCATTTTCGAGAATCTATGCACGACAACAAATATGCTATCCCTCCCCTTCTTTGTTCGAGGTAAACCCAAAACAAAGTCCATAGATATATCCTCCCAAGGAACACTAGGTACAGGCAAAGGCATATATAAACCATGAGGATTGAGTCGTGACTTAGCTTTTTGACATGTAGTGCATCGAGCAATAAAACGCTCAACATCCCGTCTCATCTTTGACCAAAAGAAATGTGTAGCAAGTACGTCCTCCGTCTTTTTCACGCCAAAGTGTCCCATTAATCCTCCTCCATGCGCCTCCTGCAACAACAAAAGACGAACGGAGCTAGCTGGAATGCATAGCTTGTTAGCACGAAACACAAATCCATCGTTAACGACGAACTTGTTCCACATTCTTCCTTCTTTACAATTCTGCATTACATCTTTAAAATCAGCATCATGCACATATTGATCTTTGATGGTCTCCAAACCAAATATTTTGAAGTCAAGTTATGAAAGCATAGTATAGCGGCGAGACAATGCATCAGCAATAACATTTTCTTTTCCCTTCTTGTGTTTAATGACATAAGGAAAAGTCTCAATGAATTCAACCCATTTAGCATGTCTACGATTCAGTTTAGCTTGACTTTTAATATGTTTCAAAGATTCATGATCAGAATGTATAACAAATTCTTTGGGCCATAAATAATGTTGCCATGTTTCTAAAGTCCGAACAAGAGCATATAATTCTTTATCATAAGTAGAATAATTCAGACTAGGCCCACTCAATTTTTCAGAAAAATATGCAACAGGTTTGCCATCTTGTAATAACACACCGCCTAATCCAATTCCACTAGCATCACATTCAAGCTCAAAAGTCTTATTAAAATCAGGAAGTTGGAGTAAAGGAGCATGTGTCAACTTATCTTTCAATACCGAGAAGGCTTCTTCCTGTGCGGTACCCCAAAGAAAAGGCACATCTTTCTTTGTAAGCTCATTGGGAGGGGCAACAATGGTGCTGAAATCTCTCACAAAACGCCTATAGAATCCAGCGAGGCCAAGAAAACTCCTCACTTGTGTGACCGTTTTGGGCTGCGGCCAACTCTCAATAGCTTCAATCTTGGCTTTATCAACTTCAATTCCCTGTGGAGTAACAACATAGCCAAGAAAAGATACTCGGTCGGTGCAAAAGGTGCACTTCCCAAGGTTACCAAACAAACGTGCATTACGTAGAGCAATAAAAACAACACGTAAAAGTTCCAAATGTTCTTCCAAAGATCTGCTATAAATCAATATGTCATCAAAGTAAACTACCACAAATCGTCCAATGAAAGCACGTAAAACTTCGTTCATTAATCTCATGAAAGTACTAGGTGCATTAGTTAACCCAAAATGCATGACTAACCACTCATATAATCCAAACTTAGTTTTGAATGCTGTTTTCCATTCATCTCCCAATTTCATACGAATTTGATGGTATCCACTACGCAAATCAACTTTGGAGAATATTGTAGAGCCACTCAATTCATCAAGCATATCATCTAGCCTAGGAATAGGATGACGATAACGAATAGTAATATTATTAATGTGATGAGAACATCAATACAATTGTTACACCCACAGCCCCTGCTGCTATACATACTGGACCAATTACTAGAGCTCGTGCACGCCAACTAAATTACCAGGTACTTTCGTTTCTTGGTAATGATTCTAATGTTCATGAGAATATGATGCTGCCTAAATTGGATACATTTGTTTTGCTTACAAATGAAGGGCCTAGCTTGGAGAAGGATGAACATTGGAGCAAGAACAAGCATGGAGATGATGGCATGCGCAAGGGGAACAAGAACGGAGTTACAAGTGATGATTTCAGGACTTTGAAGCCACCATAATGGGTGCATGAAGCGTTGGACGAAATATACAAGATGCCACTTCATAAATTTTGTCCCGAGGCTATTCTAGGTGCTGCGTCACCTTATTATTGGGCCAGGCCCATGTAATTTCGAAATACATAAGTATAGGCTATTTTTAGAGTCCGTATGTGTGGGGAAACAAGAGATAGGGTTGAATTCGGATCCCTCCACCAAGGTCCACGAAATTCCCCCCTCTTCCTCCATATATACAGCCCTTAGGGCATCGTTTAGACTTTGGGTTTTGTTTAGATTAAAAGTTCGCCATAGCTGCAACTTCGCGTACTTCGTTTGTGTTCAACGACCAGACAAAGGCGTCACAGAACCCCACCTTGATCAATAAATCTTTCATCTTATATTCGCAATATCCAGATTGCAATCTCAGTTTCTTGCTTGTTCTTCGTTTGCTCGCAGGAAACAGACCCTCGTGGTCAGGTTGATCGTGCTCCGGCGTGGTCAATAACCTCTCGGAGTTGGTTTAGCGATTGCTAAGGCGCGACGTCCTCGCACGTTCATAGTCGAATCGTCAAAGTCGACTGCCACCAAAGCGATATCCATCATCCCATCGAAAGACGGGACACCTTTGCCTCTATCAAGTGGTATCAGATTTCCAGGTTGCTCGGTGAGATTTTACAGTTGTTCGTAGTTTAGATCGAGTCTGTTCTTCATACCTATAGTCCACAAAAAAGCCACAAAAAATAGGGTTAGTTCATCATATCCGAACCAATCTGAGCCTTTGCATAATCTTTTTTAGGGTTTTGCTATGTTGAATTTGCGGTTGCATCGTCGTGTCTAGTTGCTGGTCTTAGAGTCTAGTCTTTTAGAGTTTCGAGTTCTGGTCATAAGTTGTCACGCCGCCGCCGCACCATCATCATCACCCCTGCCATCTACCACCACCGCTTATCCGCCACCGCTTCGAATCCGTATCCATATACCACCACCGCTGTCATATACCACCATCGCTGCCATCTACCACCATATATCCACCACCAATCCGAGTTCTTGTCATATTAGGTTTGTTTTCGAGATCCATCTAGATTCCGATTCGTGTTTCCTTGCCGGAGTAGGTTTCGGAAAAAAAAACATTTAGGCCCAAAATTTTTCGAGAACGCATTTTTCGAAAAATTTTCTGGCTATCCTATTTTTAGGTGTTTCTGAGTGTTTTGAGACAGGTGCCATTATAGGAAGTTTTTTTTGACCCGTTTCCAGTTTTTGGGTCCGGGTAGTCGAAAAAAAAAATTGGTCGAAAAAATTTCGTGCCCATCCTGTCAGTTTGAGCTAGGAAGAGTTTTGAGACACTCGCCATTATAGTGATTTTTCGCAAAAAAAAAGCAGCGCAAAAAAAATGAGCGCAAAAAAAAAGAGCGAAAAAAAAAATTCCAGAGTGTGCTTTTCCCTTGTTTACGTGCCGCGCCGTGATTTTGTTGGTGTTCTAGGCTCGCGTCTCTAGCACAGTCTAGCCTAGGACCAGCACAGTACCGTCGTTGAGCGTTTATTCAACTTTGCATCTCTGAATTGATTATTGCTGACCCTTTTTGCTACCATATTATAAGCCTTCCAAGCTCCACATACATCTACGTCGTGCGTTTGACTCTCCCTGGTAATCGCTCTATCCAAGCTTTGAGAGTTTTTGACTACAACGGTTGCCGATCACCGCCTGCTGCTGGGTAAGAACTGGTAAGAATTTGAGATTTGCTTGACGGATTTGTGACACCCACCACCACCTCTTGTTAGTAGTCTGTAGGATCATATTCTTGTGTGTTTCTATTGCTGCTAACCATGCCAGGATCACAAACCGACGAGACTGACTGGGAGAACATGACGAATAAGGATTTGCATGATAAATTTCAGCAAATGATGTGTGGACACGTGCAAGACGTGCTAAACAGATTTGAAGAGGCCATGATAGAGGCGGGGTGTCCCGATCTTTCGATGAGATGGTAACTATCGATTTGGTGGAGACAACTTTGACGATCCGACTACAAACGTGCACGACATTGCGCCTTAGCAATCGCTAAACCAATCTCCTGAGGTTACTGACGATGCCGGAAGCACGGTCAGCCTGACCACGAAGGTCTATTCCTGCAAGCAATCAAAGAACGAGCAAGAATATGATAAAGCAATCTGAATATTGCAAATATATATGAGGTATTGATAATGGTGGGGATCCGGAAGCGGTCTTGGTCTGGTCGTTGGACACAAACGAAGTACACGAAGTTGCAATGGCTAACTTTTAACTAAACAAATCCCAAGGAAAAGCTACTAGATGGATCTACTTATATAGGAGCAAGGGGTGGCGGCCAAGGAGGTGGGAGGACGTCCCAAGGCAGCCTAAAACTAAATCTAGGTCGTACAAGGCCAATGGGCCCAAGTGGAGGTGATGTAACACCATTGGACTTGTAGTTTGACTCGGATTCTGCTGCAGCATCAGATTGTTTCGTCCACAACTCAACGCTCCGGACGAATTTGAAGGTGATTCCAATTGGGTTGGAAAGTGCACGAAATCTAGTTTCCAACAAAAAAAAGAATCACCCTATTTGGAGTCCGTATGAAAAACTTGTGTGCGTTTTGAGTCAGGTATGTCTGTGCAGTCCGAATCTGAATCCAGAACGTGAGAGACTTGGACTCTATCTTCTCTTGGGCCAAAAGTGACGTGAGAGAACTTTTTGGACAGCAAATAAACATCTCTTTCTTCCTTATCTTCATATGTGGATTGTACAAATGTCACATACACCTGCAATTAGACAAAACACAAAAGTGTGTGAAGTATTTTTTGTTCTGGATAACATAAATAGATTATTGAATAGTTTGCACTAGAAATCACCTGACAAATATGCATATATGCAATATTTTTGGTCATATCCAAGGTAGTCATGTCCTCATCATCCTCCCCTTCTTGAAAATAAAGCCGTCCTCGGCGTTGCTTAATCTGAAATGTGGCTAACAAAAGAGACAAGGTGTACATGTTGTATATGTATATGTCATCCATTTTTACTTCCCTTGATTTTTGCATATATGACACATGAATAGATGAGTAACTTGCATAGTTCATAAAATCTAAAGCCAAAAAATTAGCACAAGAAGTAGAAGGCATGAAAATATTGCAACTCAGTTTGCACATATAAGTGAAGCTCTTATTCATTTCAAAAGATTGACAATGTTCATCATTAAACCATCCCAACATTGGTGAATAAACCTTACTTGCATCAAATTTACATGCTACAACATGCTTAAATACGCAAAGATGCAATAAGTCATTCAACACAGAATCATCACCAAGATTAGAGGTCATATCAAAATGATTAAACATTGGTTCTTTTGTATCAATAGTTAATTCAATGGGTGCATTCAAAATTGTTGGTATTTCAGTTGTTTGATCACATGGCAAAGTCAAATTATCAACGTAGTCCTCTAAAATAGGTGGTGTGATCAAAGTAGTGGGTAGCTCATCAGATGGTGCATTCAAATTGACAAGGCATTCATCATTCTAGTGTAGAGATGGAAGATCAGTACCTTTGTCATTACCTCTTATGATCAACTCAGATGATGTAGCCACTCTCGGGGGCGATGTGTCACACGGTGGAGGTGATGTAGTCCTGACAACAACGGATGTGGTTGTCATAGTATGCTTAGTAGTTGAAGGAACAATCATATCAACTCTTGGAATGTGCACCGTGCGCTTGTTCTCCTCGTGGCCAACACGTCGTTTTATTTCCTGTTCAGCTTTGCAAGCAAGATGAAACAAATGGTCCATAGGATAACACTCTTCATGAATTAGTATCTCTTGAATATCACGGTTTAATCCTCCCCAAAATCTATCCATAAAATCATCTTCACTTTCTTCTAAAGAGGAATGCAACAAGGTAGTTTGTAAATCATCATAATATTTTGTTACAGTTTCACTACCTTGTTTTAAGTGTTGCAACTTCTTAATCATGTCACGAGTATAATAAGCAGGGACGAAAGTATGTCGCATGGCATGTTTCAAATCATCCCAAGTAGTAGGTATATAATCAGGGTGTAACCGACAATATTCACTCCACCAAACCAAAGCATAACCAGTGAAAGAACCAACCGCAACCTTAACCTTTTTATGTTCATCGAAATTATGGGAAGCAAATATATTTTTTATGTCGAACTCCCATTCAATATATAAAGCAGGTTTAAAACGGCCATTAAATGGTGGTATAGATACATTAACCTGATCATGTGCATTTGGATGTTTGTGCACCTCTCGTGACGGTTGTGGTATTTGCAAAGGTGGTGGCACGTCTCCCGCGATTGACAAAGCCCATGAATTGACTCTGGATCCTGTCATGATTAGTAGAACAAGAAACAAAACCCAAAAATAATGTTCCTATAACTACTAGGATGTGGTGGTAAAACGCTCACAGTAAAGCAAATATCAATGTCTTACAAGTTCTTACCATGCAGCAGGCGGTGATCGGCAACCAGCGGTGTCAAGTAACTCCGAATATTGAGTAAAGCGATTGCCAGGGGAGCGTACGTATACACGGTGTAGAAATATGTGGAGCTGGGTTGGCTATATATGGTAGCAAAAGATTAGCAATAATCAATTCAAAGATGCAATGTTGAATAAACGCTCAACGACGGTACTGTGCTGGTCCTAGGCTAGACCAAACTAGAGACGTGAGCCTAGAACACTAATGAGGTCACGTCGTAGCACAACTAGCATCAATAAAGGATATGAAGTAGCTCTGGACAGCAAGATATAAGTGAAGATCACAATAGCAGTAGACCTATTTAGAAGCTGATGTTGAGGTGCCAAATACTGAACTAGCTTCTGCAACTATTTAGATGCGGCTCGTCACTAGCATTCATTTGAGTACTCGCGGAGCCAAAACAGACTTCATATGAGGAAGTTATGCCTGTTTTACTAAACAGTGCACAAAACAGATTCCAATCCGAACTACGAGATTGAGTCTAGATAGATCCGAATTTTGTTTTTTTTTCTCCTCTCTTTTTTTCTCACACTTTTTTTCTTTTCCTTTCTCCCTCTTTTTCTTTTTTTTTCTTTCCTTTTTTCTCTCTCTTTTTTTTATCTTCTTTTTCTCCCTCTTTCCAAGACAAACTAGATAAGATGCAGATTCGATCAGGCGAAGATGTGAGTGACCTCAACTATGATTATGACAATAAACAGTGCGTAACACATGGTGGAAATTGGTGGATGGGATGGTGGACAGCGGATGGGATAATGATGCAGCGGTTGCGTGACTAATGTGAACAGAACTCGAAACTCTAAAGGAACTAGACACTAAGACCAGCAACTCGACACGACGATACAACCGATAATTCAACTATGCAAGCAATGAAAAGAAAATTGCAAAGGCTCAGACTGGCTTGGACCAAGGATGAATAGATCTAACTCTTTTTTGTGGCTTTTTCTTGGACAATAGGTAAGAAAATAAATCTAATCTAGGAAAATTGAAAATTCTCACCGAGCAACCTGAAAACTGATACCACTTGATAGAGGCGGGGTGTCCCGATCTTTCGATGAGATGGTAACTATCGATTTGGTGGAGACGACTTTGACGATCCGACTACAAACGTGCACGACATTGCGCCTTAGCAATCGCTAAACCAATCTCCTGAGGTTACTGACGATGCCGGAAGCACGGTCAGCCTGACCACGAAGGTCTATTCCTGCAAGCAATCAAAGAACGAGCAAGAATATGATAAAGCAATCTGAATATTGCAAATATATATGAGGTATTGATAATGGTGGGGATCCGGAAGCGGTCTTGGTCTGGTCGTTGGACACAAACGAAGTACACGAAGTTGCAATGGCTAACTTTTAACTAAACAAATCCCAAGGAAAAGCTACTAGATGGATCTACTTATATAGGAGCAAGGGGTGGCGGCCAAGGAGGTGGGAGGACGTCCCAAGGCAGCCTAAAACTAAATCTAGGTCGTACAAGGCCAATGGGCCCAAGTGGAGGTGATGTAACACCATTGGACTTGTAGTTTGACTCGGATTCTGCTGCAGCATCAGATTGTTTCGTCCACAACTCAACGCTCCGGACGAATTTGAAGGTGATTCCAATTGGGTTGGAAAGTGCACGAAATCTAGTTTCCAACAAAAAAAAGAATCACCCTATTTGGAGTCCGTATGAAAAACTTGTGTGCGTTTTGAGTCAGGTATGTCTGTGTAGTCCGAATCTGAATCCAGAACGTGAGAGACTTGGACTCTATCTTCTCTTGGGCCAAAAGTGACGTGAGAGAACTTTTTGGACAGCAAATAAACATCTCTTTCTTCCTTATCTTCATATGTGGATTGTACAAATGTCACATACACCTGCAATTAGACAAAACACAAAAGTGTGTGAAGTATTTTTTGTTCTGGATAACATATATAGATTATTGAATAGTTTGCACTAGAAATCACCTGACAAATATGCATATATGCAATATTTTTGGTCATATCCAAGGTAGTCATGTCCTCATCAGGCCATGGAGAAGATAGATGGCATGGAGAATGATGAGGACATGACTACCTTGGATA
>NW_021275693.1:19590-55809 GCF_002162155.2 Triticum dicoccoides | reverse complement strand
TATTCAATAATCTATTTATGTTATCCAGAACAAAAATACTTCACACACTTTTGTGTTTTGTCTAATTGCAGGTGTATGGGACATTTGTACAATCCACATATGAAGATAAGGAAGAAAGAGATGTTTATTTGCTGTCCAAAAAGTTCTCTCACGTCACTTTTGGCCCAAGAGAAGATAGAGTCCAGGTCTCTCACGTTCTGGATTCAGATTCGGACTGCACAGACACACCTGACTCAAAACGCACACAAGTTTTTCATACGGACTCCGAATTGGGTGATTCTTTTTTTGTTGGAAACTAGATTTCGTGCACTTTCCAACCCAATTGGAATCACCTTCAAATTCGTCCGGAGCGTTGAGTTGTGGACGAAACAATCTGATGCTGCAGCAGAATCCGAGTCAAACTACAAGTCCAAAGGTGTTACATCACCTCCACTTGGGCCCATTGGCCTTGTACGACCTAGATTTAGTTTTAGGATGCCTTGGGACGTCCTCCCACCTCCTTGGCCACCACCCCTTGCTCCTATATAAGTAGATCCATCTAGTAGCTTTTCCTTGGGATTTGTTTAGTTAAAAGTTTGCCATTGCAACTTCGTGTACTTCGTTTGTGTCCAACGACCAGACCAAGACCGCTTCCGGATCCCCACCATTATCAATACTTCATATATATTTGCAATATTCAGATTGTTTTATCACATTCTTGCTCGTTCTTCGATTGCTTGCAGGAATAGACCTTCGTGGTCAGGCTGACCGTGCTTCCAGCATCATCAGTAACCTCAGGAGATTGGTTTAGCGATTGCTAAGGCGCAACGTTGTGCACGTTTGTAGTCGGATCGTCAAAGTCGTCTCCACCAAATCGATAGTTATCATCTCATCGAAAGATCGGGACCCCCGCCTCTATCAGAGAAGACGTTCGAAACAAAGCTCGATAACAAGTTTAATGAATTGCTCGCGCGTCTTCCACCACCACCACCCGTTGCACCTAATGCACCTCTCCAGCAACAACAACAACGACTACCTCCACGTCGCGAAATAGACCTCCGTCGAGCGAGCCGTGTTCCTCTTGCGTTTGGCCAAACTGTTGGTGCTGCTGTTGATACTTCTGTGGCTCCTGCTGCTGATGCGGAGGAGGATGATTATGTGGGAGATTACGAGGATGAGGTTGCTCAAAATTAGAACTACGTGCAACCACCAGCACCACCACCAGCAGGTCGACCTCAGGTATATATTCGTAATGGTAGGCCTGCACCACCACCTCAGGTACGAGATGATGTCCATATTCCTAAACTGAAATTGAATATTCCACCATTTGAGGGTAGATATGTTCCTGATATATATCTTACTTGGGAGTTAGAAACTGAACAACGTTTTACATGTTTACAATATCCCGAGGAGAGACGGGTTGCTGCTGCTGTTTGTGCTTTCACTAGTTTTGCATGTGTCTGGTGGTCTGAATATTGTAGATTATATCCTATTCCAACTACTTGGGCTGCTTTGAAAACTGCTATGCGTACGCGTTGGGTTCCACCATATTATCAACGTGAATTGCTTCAAAAATTGCAGCGTTTAAGACAAGGAAAAAATTCTGTAGAAGAATATTATCAGGAATTACAAACTGGCATGATTCGATGTGGTATTGTTGAGGAGAATGAAGCTATACTTGCACGTTTTCTGGGTGGATTAAATAGAGAGATTCAGACCATTCTAGACTATAAGGAGTATACTAATATCACTCGTTTATTCCATCTTGCTTGTAAAGCTGAACGTGAAGTGCAGGATCGACAAGCATTGGCGGGAACTAACTTTTCTGCAGGCCGACCTTCATCATGGACACCGCGTGCATCTTCTACTTCAACTGCACCAGCACCTCAATCAGGTACCTCCTACAGCCGTGATACAAGAAAACAAGAACAACCACCATTATCTGCCAAGAGCGCCCCTGCCGGGCCTGCACAGAGTTCTTCTTCTTCCAGGGCATCAACAGGGCACACAAGTGATATTATTTGTCGTCGTTGTAAGGGAGGAGGTCATTATGCGAGAGAATGCAAATCTCCGCGTGTGATGATTGCTACCGAGGGTGGTGGATATGAGTCCGCTAGTGACTAGGATGAGGAGACATTGGCTCTTATTACACGTGAAGAACATGGTGGAGATGATTCTGATCATGAGACGCAATACATGGCTCCTGAAGACGCTGACAGGTATGAATGTTTAGTTGCTCAACGTGTTTTGAGTGTGCAGGTCACACAAGCTGAGCAAAATCAGAGGCACAATTTGTTCCATACCAAGGGAGTTGTGAAGGAACGTTCTGTGCGTGTCATAATAGACGGAGGGAGCTGCAACAACTTGGCTAGCATGGAGATGGTGGAGAAGCTTTCTCTCACCACAAGACCACATCCACATCCTTACTACATCCAATGGTTTAACAACAGCGGCAAGGTTAAGGTAACACGTACTGTTCGTGTGCATTTTAGTATCTCTACATATGCTGATTATGTTGATTGTGATGTGGTACCTATGCGAGCATGTTCCTTATTACTTGGTAGACCATGGCAATTTGATAAAAATTCTGTACACCATGGTAGAAACAGTCACTATACTCTTGTTCATAAGGATAAAAATATTACTTTGCTTCCTATGACTCCTGATTCCATTTTGAAAGATGATATTAATAGGGCTAATAAAGCAAAACAGGAGAAGAATAAGAGTGAAAATCAGATTGTGGCAAAAGAATTTGAGCAACAAATGAAGCCTAATAATAAACCATCTAGTGATGAGGACATCAATACAATTGTTACACCCACAGCCCCTGCTGCTATAGATACTGGACCAATTACTAGAGCTCGTGCACGCCAACTAAATTACCAGGTACTTTCGTTTCTTGGTAATGATTCTAATGTTCATGAGAATATGATGCTGCCTAAATTGGATACATTTGTTTTGCTTACAAATGAAGGGCCTAGCTTGGAGAAGGATGAACATTGGAGCAAGAACAAGCATGGAGATGATGGCATGCGCAAGGGGAACAAGAACGGAGTTACAAGTGATGATTTCAGGACTTTGAAGCCACCATAATGGGTGCATGAAGCCTTGGACGAAATATACAAGATGCCACTTCATAAATTTCGTCCCGAGGCTATTTTAGGTGCTGCATCACCTTATTATTGGGCCAGGCCCATGTAATTTCGAAATACATAAGTATAGGCTATTTTTAGAGTCCGTATGTGTGGGGAAACAAGAGATAGGGTTGATTTCGGACTCCTCCACCAAAGGCCACGAAATTCCCCCCTCTTCCTCCATATATACAGCCCTTAGGGCATCGTTTAGACTTTGGGTTTTGTTTAGATTAAAAGTTCGCCATAGCTGCAACTTCGCGTACTTCGTTTGTGTTCAACGACCAGACAAAGGCGTCACAGAACCCCACCTTGATCAATAAAGCTTTCATCTTATATTCGCAATATCCAGATTGCAATCTCAGTTTCTTGCTTGTTCTTCGTTTGCTCGCAGGAAACAGACCCTCGTGGTCAGGTTGATCGTGCTCCGGCGTGGTCAATAACCTCTCGGAGTTGGTTTAGCGATTGCTAAGGCGCGACGTCCTCGCACGTTCGTAGTCGGATCGTCAAAGTCGACTTCCACCAAAGCGAAATCCACCATCTCATCGAAAGACGGGACACCTCCGCCTCTATCATCTAGTGTTGCTTCTGAAATTAAATTGAAAAGTGCATGTTTATTTGCCACCAAATCTGATATTGATGAGCTAGATTTCAGCAAATCTGTTTGCTATGCTTTTGTGTGCAAAGAGGCATTATTTTCTGATGAGGACATGACTACCTTGGATATGACCAAAAATATTACATATATGCATATTTGTCAGGTGATTTCTAGTGCAAACTATTCAATAATCTATTTATGTTATCCAGAACAAAAATACTTCACACACTTTTGTGTTTTGTCTAATTGCAGGTGTATGGGACATTTGTACAATCCACATATGAAGATAAGGAAGAAAGAGATGTTTATTTGCTGTCCAAAAAGTTCTCTCACGTCACTTTTGGCCCAAGAGAAGATAGAGTCCAAGTCTCGCACGTTCTGGATTTAGATTCGGACTGCACAGACATACCTGACTCAAAACGCACACAAGTTTTACATACGGACTCCGAATTGGGTGATTCTTTTTTTGTTGGAAACTAGATTTCGTGCACTTTCCAACCCAATTGGAATCACCTTCAAATTCGTCCGGAGCGTTGAGTTGTGGACGAAACATTCTGATGCTGCAGCAGAATCCGAGTCAAACAACAAGTCCAAAGGTGTTGCATCACCTCCACTTGGGCCCATTGGCCTTGTACGACCTAGGGTTCGTTTTAGGCTGCCTTGGAACGTTCTCCCACCTCCTAGGCCGTCACCCCTTGCTCCTATATAAGTAGATCCAGCTAGTAGCTTTTCCCTTGGGATTTGTTTAGTTAAAAGTTAGCCATTGCAACTTCGTGTACTTCGTTTGTGTCCAACGACCAGACCAAGACCGCTTCCGGATCCCCACCATTATCAATACTTCATATATACTCGCAATATTCAGATTGCTTTATCATATTCTTGCTCGTTCTTTGATTGCTTGCAGGAATAGACCTTCGTGGTCAGGCTGACCGTGCTTCCGGCATCGTCAGTAACCTCAGGAGATTGGTTTAGCGATTGCTAAGGCGCAACGTCGTGCACGTTTGTAGTCGGATCGTCAAAGTCGTCTTCACCAAATTGATAGTTATTATCTCATCGAAAGATCGGGACACCCTCGCCTCTATCAAGTGGTATCAGTTTTCAGGTTGCTCGGTGAGAATTTCCAGTTTTCCTAGATTAGATTTATTTTCTTACCTATTGTCCAAGAAAAGGCCACAAAAAAGAGTTAGATCTATTCATCCTTGGTCCAAGCCAATCTGAGCCTTTGCAATTTTCTTTTCATTGCTTGCATAGTTGAATTATCGGTTGCATCATCGTGTCGAGTTGCTGGTCTTAGTGTCTAGTTCGTTTAGAGTTTCGAGTTCTGTTCACATTAGTCACGCCACCGCTGCATCATTATCTCTTCCGCTGTCTACCACCCATCCATCAATTTCCACCACGTGCTACCCACCATTCATTGTCATAATAATAGTTGAGATCTAGTTTGTTTTGGAAAAAGGAGAAGAAAAAGAAAAAAAAAGCGGGAGAAAAAAAGAGAGAAGAAAAAAAAAATTGGATCTATCTAGAATCAATCTCGTACCTGAATTCGGATTGGAATCTGTTTTGCGCACTGTTCAGTAAAACAGGTGTATCTTCCTCATACGAAATCCGTTTTGGCTCCGTGAGTACTCAAATTGAAGATAGCGACGAGCCGCATCTAAATAGTTGCAGAAGCTAGTTCAATATTTGACACCTCAAAATCGGCTTCTAAATAGGTCTTTTTGCCCTCCGAAGTTCGTGAACACAGCCACATTTCAGATTAAGCAACGTCGAGGACGACTTTATTTTCAAGAAGGGGAGGATGATGAGGACATGACTACCTTGGATATGACCAAAAATATTATTTGTCAGGTGATTTCTAGTGCAAACTATTCAATAATCTATTTATGTTATCCAGAACAAAAATACTTCACACACTTTTGTGTTTTGTCTAATTGCAGGTGTATGGGACATTTGTACAATCCACATATGAAGATAAGGAAGAAAGAGATGTTTATTTGCTGTCCAAAAAGTTCTCTCACGTCACTTTTGGCCCAAGAGAAGATAGAGTCCAAGTCTCTCACGTTCTGGATTCAGATTCGGACTGCACAGACATACCTGACTCAAAACGCACACAAGTTTTTCATACGGACTCCGAATTGGGTGATTCTTTTTTTGTTGGAAACTAGATTTCGTGCACTTTCCAACCCAATCGGAATCACCTTAAAATTCGTCCGGAGCGTTGAGTTGTGGACGAAACATTCTGATGCTGCAGCAGAATCCGAGTCAAACAACAAGTCCAAAGGTGTTGCATCACCTCCACTTGGGCCCATTGGCCTTGTACGACCTAGGGTTCGTTTTAGGCTGCCTTGGGACGTCCTCCCACCTCCTAGGCCATCACCCCTTGCTCCTATATAAGTAGATCCATCTAGTAGCTTTTCCCTTGGGATTTGTTTAGTTAAAAGTTAGCCATTGCAACTTCGTGTACTTCGTTTGTGTCCAACGACCAGACCAAGACCGCTTCCGGATCCCCACCATTATCAATACTTCATATATACTCGCAATATTCAGATTGCTTTATCATATTCTTGCTCGTTCTTCGATTTCTTGCAGGAATAGACCTTCGTGGTCAGGCTGACCGTGCTTCCGGCATCGTCAGTAACCTCAGGAGATTGGTTTAGCGATTGCTAAGGCGCAACGTCGTGCACGTTTGTAGTCGGATCGTCAAAGTCGTCTTCACCAAATCGATAGTTATTATCTCATCAAAAGATCGGGACACCCTCGCCTCTATCATTTTCATTCGAGGACGTGCCTTCCTCTTTGCCTCCTGCTGTCACTAACATTTTGCAGGAGTTCGCTGACGTTTTTCCACAAGACGTGCCACCGAGAATACCGCCTATTCGATGGATTGAGCATCAGATTGACTTAATTCCTGGTGCTTCACTTCCAAACCATGCACCATACCGTACCAATCCAGAGGAGACGAAGGAGATTATGCGTCAAGTACAAGAGGTTCTTGACAAAGGTTATATACGCGAATCCCTTAGTCCTTGTGCTGTTCCTATTATTCTAGTGCCGAAAAAGGATGGTACATCACGTATGTGTGTTGATTGTAGAGGCATTAATAATATTACTATTCGTTATCGTCATCCTATTCCTAGGCTAGATGATATGCTTGATGAATTGAGTGGCTCTACAATATTCTCCAAAGTTGATTTGCGTAGTGGCTACCATCAAATTCGTATGAAATTGAGAGATGAATGGAAAACAACATTTAAAACTAAGTTTGGATTATATGAGTGGTTAGTCATGCCTTTTGGGTTAACTAATGCACCTAGTACTTTCATGAGATTAATGAACGAAGTTTTACGTGCTTTCATTGGACGATTTGTGGTAGTTTACTTTGATGACATATTGATTTATAGCAGATCTTTGGAAGAACATTTGGAACATTTACGTGCTGTTTTTATTGCTCTACGTGATGCACGTTTGTTTGGTAACCTTGGGAAGTGCACCTTTTGCACCGACCGAGTATCTTTTCTTGGCTATGTTGTTACTCCATAGGGAATTGAAGTTGACAAAGCCAAGATTGACGCTATTGAGAGTTGGCCGCAGCCCAAAACGGTCACACAAGTGAGGAGTTTTCTTGGCCTCGCTGGATTCTATAGGCGTTTTGTGAGAGATTTCAGCACCATTGCTACACCTCTCAATGAGCTTACAAAGAAAGATGTGCCTTTTCTTTGGGGTACCGCACAGGAAGAATCCTTCACGGTATTGAAAGATAAGTTGACACATGCTCCTTTACTCCAACTTCCTGATTTTAATAAGACTTTTGAGCTTGAATGTGATGCTAGTGGAATTGGATTAGGAGGTGTGTTATTACAAGATGGCAAACCTGTTGCATACTTTTCTGAAAAATTGAGTGGGCCTAGTCTGAATTATTCTACTTATGATAAAGAATTATATGCTCTTGTTCGGACTTTAGAAACATGGCAACATTATTTATGGCCCAAAGAATTTGTTATACATTCTGATCATGAATCTTTGAAACATATTAAAAGTCAAGCTAAACTGAATCGTAGACATGCTAAATGGGTTGAATTCATTGAGACTTTCCCTTATGTCATTAAACACAAGAAGGGAAAAGAAAATGTTATTGCTGATGCATTGTCTCGTCGCTATACTATGCTTTCACAACTTGACTTCAAAATATTTGGTTTGCAGACCATCAAAGATCAATATGTGCATGATGCTGATTTTAAAGATGTAATGCAGAATTGTAAAGAAGGAAGAATGTGGAACAAGTTTGTTGTTAACGATGGATTTGTGTTTCGTGCTAACAAGCTATGCATTCCAGCTAGCTCCGTTCGTCTTTTGTTGTTGCAGGAGGCGCATGGAGGAGGATTAATGGGACACTTTGGCGTGAAGAAGACGGAGGACGTACTTGCTACACATTTCTTTTGGCCAAAGATGAGACAGGATGTTGAGCGTTTTATTGCTCGCTGCACTACATGTCAAAGAGCTAAGTCACGACTCAATCCTCATGGTTTATATATGCCTTTGCCTGTACCTAGTGTTCCTTGGGAGAATATATCTATGGACTTTGTTTTAGGTTTACCTCGAACAAAGAAGGGGAGGGATAGCATATTTGTTGTCGTGGATAGATTCTCGAAAATGGCACACTTTATACCATGTCATAAAAGCGATGATGATGTTAATGTTGCTGATTTGTTCCTTCGTGAAATTATTCGCTTGCATGGTGTGCCAAATACTATTGTTTTAGATCGTGATACTAAATTTCTTAGCCACTTTTGGAGATGTTTATGGGCTAAGTTGGGGACTAAACTGCTTTTTAGTACTACTTGTCACCCCCAAACTGATGGACAAACAGAAGTAGTCAATAGAACGTTGTCTACTATGCTTAGGGCTGTTTTGAAGAATAATAAGAAAATGTGGGAGGAATGCTTGCCTCATATTGAATTTGCTTATAATCGTTCATTGCATTCTACTACTAAGATGTGCCCCTTTGAAGTTGTGTATGGTTTCTGATAGAGGCGGAGGTGTCCCGTCTTTCAATGAGATGATGGATTTCACTTTGGTGGAAGTCGACTTTGACGATCGGACTACGAACGTGCGAGGACGTCGCGCCTTAGCAATCGCTAAACCAACTCCGAGAGGTTATTGACCACGCCGGAGCACAATCAACCTGACCACGAGGGTCTGTTTCCTGCGAGCAAACGAAGAACAAGCAAGAAACTGAGATTGCAATCTGGATATTGCGAATATAAGATGAAAGCTTTATTGATCAAGGTGGGGTTCTGTGACGCCTTTGTCTGGTCGTTGAACACAAACGAAGTACGCGAAGTTGCAGCTATGGCGAACTTTTAATCTAAACAAAACCCAAAGTCTAAACGATGCCCTAAGGGCTGTATATATGGAGGAAGAGGGGGGGAATTTCGTGGCCCTTGGTGGAGGGGTCCGAAATCAACCCTATCTCTTGTTTCCCCACACATACGGACTCTAAAAATAGCCTATACTTATGTATTTCGAAATTACATGGGCCTGGCCCAATAATAAGGTGATGCAGCACCTAAAATAGCCTCGGGACGAAATTTGTGAAGTGGCATCTTGTATATTTCGTCCAAGGCTTCATGCACCCATTATGGTGGCTTCAAAGTCCTGAAATCATCACTTGTAACTCCGTTCTTGTTCCCCTTGCGCATGCCATCATCTCCATGCTTGTTCTTGCTCCAATGTTCATCCTTCTCCAAGCTAGGCCCTTCATTTGTAAGCAAAACAAATGTATCCAATTTAGGCAGCATCATATTCTCATGAACATTAGAATCATTACCAAGAAACGAAAGTACCTGGTAATTTAGTTGGCGTGCACGAGCTCTAGTAATTGGTCCAGTATGTATAGCAGCAGGGGCTGTGGGTGTAACAATTGTATTGATGTCCTCATCATGATGTAACACCTTTGGACTTGTAGTTTGACTCGGATTCTGCTGCAGCATCAGATTGTTTCGTCCACAACTCAACGCTCCGGACGAATTTGAAGGTGATTCCAATTGGGTTGGAAAGTGCACGAAATCTAGTTTCCAACAAAAAAAGAATCACCCAATTCGGAGTCCGTATGAAAAACTTGTGTGCGTTTTGAGTCAGGTATGTCTGTGCAGTCCGAATCTGAATCCAGAACGTGAGAGACTTGGACTCTATCTTCTCTTGGGCCAAAAGTGACGTGAGAGAACTTTTTGGACAGCAAATAAACATCTCTTTCTTCCTTATCTTCATATATGGATTGTACAAATGTCCCATACACCTGCAATTAGACAAAACACAGAAGTATGTGAAGTATTTTTGTTCTGGATAACATAAATAGATTATTGAATAGTTTGCACTAGAAATCACCTGACAAATATGCATATATGCAATATTTTTGGTCATATCCAAGGTAGTCATGTCCTCATCAAAGTGTCCCATTAATCCTCCTCCATGCGCCTCCTGCAACAACAAAAGACGAACGGAGCTAGCTGGAATGCATAGCTTGTTAGCACGAAACACAAATCCATCGTTAACGACAAACTTGTTCCACATTCTTCCTTCTTTACAATTCTGCATTACATCTTTAAAATCAGCATCATGCACATATTGATCTTTGATGGTCTCCAAACCAAATATTTTGAAGTCAAGTTGTGAAAGCATAGTATAGCGACGAGACAATGCATCAGCAATAACATTTTCTTTTCCCTTCTTGTGTTTAATGACATAAGGGAAAGTCTCAATGAATTCAACCCATTTAGCATGTCTACGATTCGGTTTAGCTTGACTTTTAATATGTTTCAAAGATTCATGATCAGAATGTATAACAAATTCTTTGGGCCATAAATAATGTTGCCATGTTTCTAAAGTCCGAACAAGAGCATATAATTCTTTATCATAAGTAGAATAATTCAGACTAGGCCCACTCAATTTTTCAGAAAAGTATGCAACAGGTTTGCCATCTTGTAATAACACACCTCCTAATCCAATTCCACTAGCATCACATTCAAGCTCAAAAGTCTTATTAAAATCAGGAAGTTGGAGTAAAGGAGCATGTGTCAACTTGTCTTTCAATACCGTGAAGGCTTCTTCCTGTGCGGTACCCCAAAGAAAAGGCACATCTTTCTTTGTAAGCTCATTGAGAGGTGCAGCAATGGTGCTAAAATCTCTCACAAAACGCCTATAGAATCCAGCGAGGCCAAGAAAACTCCTCACTTGTGTGACCGTTTTGGGCTGCGGCCAACTCTCAATAGCTTCAATCTTGGCTTTATCAACTTCAATTCCCTGTGGAGTAACAACATAGCCAAGAAAAGATACTCGGTCGGTGCAAAAGGTGCACTTCCCAAGGTTACCGAACAAACGTGCATCACGTAGAGCAATAAAAACAGCACGTAAATGTTCCAAATGTTCTTCCAAATATCTGCTATAAATCAATATGTCATCAAAGTAAACTACCACAAATCGTCCAATGAAAACACGTAAAACTTCGTTCATTAATCTCATGAAAGTACTAGGTGCATTAGTTAACCCAAAAGGCATGACTAACCACTCATATACTCCAAACTTAGTTTTAAATGCTGTTTTCCATTCATCTCCCAATTTCATACGAATTTGATGGTAGCCACTACGCAAATCAACTTTGGAGAATATTGTAGAGCCACTCAATTCATCAAGCATATCATCTAGCCTAGGAATAGGATGACGATAACGAATAGTAATATTATTAATGCCTCTACAATCAACACACATACGTGATGTACCATCCTTTTTCGGCACTAGAATAATAGGAACAGCACAAGGACTAAGGGATTCGCGTATATAACCTTTGTCGAGAAGCTCTTGTACTTGACGCATAATCTCCTTCGTCTCCTCTGGATTGGTACGGTATGGTGCACGGTTTGGCAGTGAAGCACCGGGAATTAAGTTAATCTGATGCTCCATCCCTCGAATAGGCGGTAATCCCGGTGGCACGTCTTGTGGAAAAACGTCAGCGAACTCCTGCAAAATGTTAGTGACAGCAGGAGGCAAAGAGGAAGGCACGTCCTCGAATGAAAATAATGCCTCTTTGCACACAAAAACATAGCAAACAGATTTGCTGAAATCTAGCTCATCAATATCAGATTTGGTGGCAAATAAACATGCACTTTTCAATTTAATTTCAGAAGCAACACTAGATGGTTTATTATTAGGCTTCATTTGTTGCTCAAATTCTTTTGCCACAATCTAATTTTCACTCTTATTCTTCTCCTGTTGTGCTTTATTAGCTCTATTAATATCATCTTTCAAAATGGAATCAGGAGTCATAGGAAGCAAAGTAATATTTTTATCCTTATGAACAAGAGTATAATGATTGTTTCTACCATGGTGTACAGAATTTTTATCAAATTGCCATGGTCTACCAACTAATAAGGAACATGCTTGCATAGGTACCACATCACAATCAACATAATCAGCATATGTAGAGATACTAAAATGCACACGAACAGTACGTGTTACCTTAACCTTGCCGCTGTTGTTGAACCATTGGATGTAGTAAGGATGTGAATGTGGTCTTGTGGTGAGAGAAAGCTTCTCCACCATCTCCATGCTAGCCAAGTTGTTGCAGCTCCCTCGGTCTATTATGACGCGCACAGAACGTTCCTTCACAACTCCCTTGGTATGGAACAAATTGTGCCTCTGATTGTGCTCAGCTTGTGTGACCTGCACACTCAAAACACGTTGAGCAACTAAACATTCATACCTGTCAGCGTCTTCAGGAGCCATGTATTGCATCTCATGATCAGAATCATCTCCACCATGTTCTTCACGTGTAATAAGAGCCAATGTTTCCTCATCATAGTCACTAGCGGACTCATATCCACCATCAGCGGTAGCAATCATCACACGTGGAGATTTGCATTCCCTCGCATAATGACCTCCTCCCTTACAACGACGACAAATAATATCACTTGTGTGCCCTGTTGATGCCATGGAAGAAGAAGAATGCTGTGCAGGCCCCGCAGGTGCGCTCTTGGCAGATAATGGTGGTTGTGCCTGTTTTCTTGTATCACGGCTGGAGGTGGCACCGGATGGAGGTGCTGGTGCAGTTGAAGTAGAAGATGCACGTGGTGTCCATGATGAAGGTCGGCCTGCAGAAAAGTTAGTTCGCCCCAATGCTTGTCGATCCTGCACTTCACGTTCAGCTTTACAAGCAAGATGGAATAAACGAGTGATATTAGTATACTCCTTATAGTCTAGAATGGTCTGAATCTCTCTATTTAATCCACCCAGAAAACGTGCAAGCATAGCTTCATTCTCCTCAACAATACCACATCTAATCATGCCAATTTGTAATTCCTGATAATATTCTTCTACAGAATTTTTCCCTTGTCTTAAACGCTGCAATTTTTGAAGCAATTCACGTTGATAATATGGTGGAACCCAACGCGTACGCTGATGAGGACATCAATACAATTGTTACACCCACAGCCCCTGCTGCTATACATACTGGACCAATTACTAGAGCTCGTGCACGCCAACTAAATTACCAGGTACTTTCGTTTCTTGGTAATGATTCTAATGTTCATGAGAATATGATGCTGCCTAAATTGGATACATTTGTTTTGCTTACAAATGAAGGGCCTAGCTTGGAGAAGGATGAACATTGGAGCAAGAACAAGCATGGAGATGATGGCATGCGCAAGGGAAACAAGAACGGAGTTACAAGTGATGATTTCAGGACTTTGAAGCCACCATAATGGGTGCATGAAGCCTTGGACGAAATATACAAGATGCCACTTCATAAATTTCGTCCCGAGGCTCTTTTAGGTGCTGCGTCACCTTATTATTGGGCCAGGCCCATGTAATTTCGAAATACATAAGTATAGGCTATTTTTTAGAGTCCGTATGTGTGGGGAAACAAGAGATAGGGTTGATTTCGGACTCCTCCACCAAGGGCCACGAAATTCCCCCCTCTTCCTCCATATATACAGCCCTTAGGGCATCGTTTAGACTTTGGGTTTTGTTTAGATTAAAAGTTCGCCATAGCTGCAACTTCGCGTACTTCGTTTGTGTTCAACGACCAGACAAAGGCGTCACAGAACCCCACCTTGATCAATAAAGCTTTCATCTTATATTCGCAATATCCAGATTGCAATCTTAGTTTCTTGCTTGTTCTTCGTTTGCTCGCAGGAAACAGACCCTCGTGGTCAGGTTGATCGTGCTCCGGCGTGGTCAATAACCTCTCGGAGTTGGTTTAGCGATTGCTAAGGCGCGACGTCCTCGCACGTTCGTAGTCGGATCGTCAAAGTCGACTTCCACCAAAGCGAAATCCACCATCTCATCGAAAGATCGGGACACCCCCGCCTCTATCAGTTGAGCAACTAAACATTCATACCTATCAGCGTCTTCAGGAGCCATGTATTGCGTCTCATGATCAGAATCATCTCCACCATGTTCTTCACGTGTAATAAGAACCAAAGTCTCCTCATCATAGTCACTAGCGGACTCATATCCACCATCCACTTTAGCAATCATCACACGCGGAGATTTGCATTCTCTCGCATAATGACCTCCTCCCTTACAACGACGACAAATAATATCACTTGTGTGCCCTGTTGATGCCATGGAAGAAGAAGAACGCTGTGCAGGCCCCGCAGGTGCGCTCTTGGCAGATAATGGTGGTTGTGCCTGTTTTCTTGTATCACGGCTGGAGGTGGCACCGGATGGAGGTGCTGGTGCAGTTGAAGTAGAAGATGCACGTGGTGTCCATGATGAAGGTCGGCCTGCAGAAAAGTTAGTTCGCCCCAATGCTTGTCGATCCTGCACTTCACGTTCAGCTTTACAAGCAAGATGGAATAAACGAGTGATATTAGTATACTCCTTATAGTCTAGAATGGTCTGAATCTCTCTATTTAATCCACCCAGAAAACGTGCAAGCATAGCTTCATTCTCCTTAACAATACCACATCTAATCATGCCAGTTTGTAATTCCTGATAATATTCTTCTACAGAATTTTTTCCTTGTCTTAAACGCTGCAATTTTTGAAGCAATTCACGTTGATAATATGGTGGAACCCAACGCGTACGCATAGCAGTTTTCAAAGCAGCCCAAGTAGTTGGAATAGGATATAATCTACAATGTTCAGACCACCATACACATGCAAAACTAGTGAAAGCACAAACAGCAGCAGCAACTCGTCTCTCCTCGGGATATTGTAAACATGTAAATCGTTGTTCAGTTTCTAACTCCCAAGTAAGATATATATCAGGAACATATCTACCCTCAAATGGTGGAATATTCAATTTCAGTTTAGGAATATGGACATCATCTCGTACCTGAGGTGGTGGTGCGGGCCTACCATTACGAATATATACCTGAGGTCGACCTGGTGGTGGTGGTGCTGGTGGCTGCACGTAGTTCGGATTTTGATCAACCTCATCCTCATAATCTCCCACATAATCATCATCCTCCTGGGTACCAGCAGCAGCAGTAGCAGGAGCCAAAGAAGCACCAACAGCAGTAGCAGCGGCACCAGAATGTTGTCCTAGCTCAATAGGAACACGATGTGCTCGTCCATACTGATTCGGAAGGGGGCGTAGTTGTTGTTGTTGCAGAGGTGCGACAGGTGCAGCCGGTGGTGGAAGACGCGCAAGCAGTTCATTAAATCTGTTATCGAGCTTTGTTTCGAACGTCTTCTCAAGGCCAGTAACCTTCTCCATGGCCTCTTCAAAATTGTTTAGCACATCTTGCACCTGTTCAGTCATCATTTGCTGAAACTTATCATGAAGCTCCTTGTTCGATAAGTTCTCCCAGTCAATCTCGTCGGCTTGTGATCCTGGCATGGTTAGCAGCAATAGAAACACACAAGAATATGATCCTACAGACTACTAAGAAGTGGTGGTGGTGTATCACAAATCCGTCAAGCAAATCTCAAATTCTTACCAGTTCTTACCCAGCAGCAGGCGGTGATCGGCAACCGTTGTAGTCAAAACTCTCAAAGCTTGGATAGAGCGATTACCAGGGAGAGTCAAACGCACGACGTAGATGTATGTGGAGCTGGGAAGGCTTATAATATGGTAGCAAAAAGGGTCAGCAATAATCAATTCAGAGATGCAAAGTTGAATAAACGCTCAACGACGGTACTGTGCTGGTCCTAGGCTAGACTGTGCTAGAGACGCGAGCCTAGAACACCAACAAAATCACGGCGCGACACGTAAACAAGGGAAAAGCACACTCTGAAAAAAAAATTCGCTCTTTTTTTTTGGCGCTCTTTTTTTTTGTGCTGGTTTTTTTTGGCGAAAAATCACTATAATGGCGAGTGTCTGAAAACTCTTCCTAGCTCAAACGGACAGGATGGGCACGAAATTTTTTCGACCAAATTTTTTTTTTCGACTGCCCGGACCCAAAAACTGGAAACGGGTCAAAAAAACTTCCTATAATGGCACCTGTCTCAAAACACTCAGAAACACCTAAAAATAGGATAGCCAGAATTTTTTTCGAAAAATGCGTTTTCGAAAAATTTTGGGCCTAAACGGAGCGTGGCTACCCGACTCTTTTTTTTTCCGAAACCTACTCTGGCAAGGAAACACGAATCGGAATCTAGATGGATCTCGAAAACAAACCTAATATGCAAGGAACTCGGATTGGTGGTGGATATATGGTGGTGGTAGATGGACAGGTGGTGGTAGCGGTGGTAGTATATGGATATGGATCGGTGGTGGTATATGGACACGGATTGGTGGTGGTATATGGATACGGATTCGGAGCGGTGGCGGATAAGCGGTGGTGGTAGATGGCAGGGGCGATGATGATGGTGCCGCGGCGGCGTGACAACTTATGACCAGAACTCGAAACTCTAAAAGACTAGACTCTAAGACCAGCAAGTAGACACGACGATGCAACCGCAAATTCAACAAAGCAAAACCCTAAAAAGATTATGCAAAGGCTCAGATTGGTTCGGATATGATGAACTAACCCTAATTTTTTTGTGGCTTTTTCGTGGACTGTAGGTATGAAGAACAGACTCGATCTAAACTACGAAAAACTGTAAAATCTCACCGAGCAACCTGGAAATCTGATACCACTTGATAGAGGCGGAGGTGTCCCGTCTTTCGATGAGATGATGGATTTCGCTTTGGTGGAAGTCGACTTTGACGATCCGACTACGAACGTGCGAGGACGTCGCGCCTTAGCAATCGCTAAACCAACTCCGAGAGGTTATTGACCACGCCGGAGCACAATCAACCTGACCACGAGGGTCTGTTTCCTGCGAGCAAACGAAGAACAAGCAAGAAACTGAGATTGCAATCTGGATATTGCGAATATAAGATGAAAGCTTTATTGATCAAGGTGGGGTTCTGTGACGCCTTTGTCTGGTCGTTGAACACAAACGAAGTATGCGAAGTTGCAGCTATGGCGAACTTTTAATCTAAACAAAACCCAAAGTCTAAACGGTGCCCTAAGGGCTGTATATATGGAGGAAGAGAGGGGGAATTTCGTGGCCCTTGGTGGAGGGGTCCGAAATCAACCCTATCTCTTGTTTCCCCACACATACGGACTCTAAAAATAGCCTATACTTATGTATTTCGAAATTACATGGGCCTGGCCCAATAAAAAGGTGATGCAGCACCTATAATAGCCTCGGGACGAAATTTATGAAGTGGCATCTTGTATATTTCGTCCAAGGCTTCATGCACCCATTATGGTGGCTTCAAAGTCCTGAAATCATCACTTGTAACTCCGTTCTTGTTCCCCTTGCGCATGGCATCTCCATGCTTGCTCTTGCTCCAACGTTCATCCTTCTCCAAGCTAGGCCCTTCATTCGTAAGCAAAACCAATGTATCCAATTTAGGCAGCATCATATTCTCATGAACATTAGAATCATTACCAAGAAACGAAAGTACCTGATAATTTAATTGGCGTGCACGAGCTCTAGTAATTGGTCCCGTATATGTAGCAGTAGGGGCTGTGGGTGTAACAATGGTATTGATGTCCTCATCAATTCCTCCCACATTTTCTTATTATTCTTCAAAACAGCCCTAAGCATAGTAGACAACGTTCTATTGACTACTTCAGTTTGTCCATCAGTTTGGGGGTGACAAGTAGTACTAAAAAGCAGTTTAGTCCCCAACTTAGCCCATAAACATCTCCAAAAGTGGCTAAGAAATTTAGTATCACGATCTGAAACAATAGTATTTGGCACACCATGCAAGCGAATAATTTCACGAAAGAACAAATCAGCAACATTAACAGCATCATCGCTTTTATGACATGGTATAAAGTGTGCCATTTTCGAGAATCTATCCACGACAACAAATATGCTATCCCTCCCCTTCTTTGTTCGAGGTAAACCTAAAATAAAGTCCATAGATATATCCTCCAAAGGAACACTAGGTACAGGCAAAGGCATATATAAACCATGAGGATTGAGTCGTGACTTAGCTTTTTTGACATGTAGTGCATCGAGCAATAAAACGCTCAACATCCCGTCTCATCTTTGGCCAAAAGAAATGTGTAGCAAGTACGTCCTCCGTCTTTTTCACGCCAAAGTGTCCCATTAATCCTCCTCCATGCGCCTCCTGCAACAACAAAAGACGAACGGAGCTAGCTGGAATTCATAGCTTGTTAGCACGAAACACAAATCCATTGTTAACGACAAACTTGTTCCACATTCTTCCTTCTTTACAATTCTGCATTACATCTTTAAAATCAGCATCATGCACATATTGATCTTTGATGGTCTCCAAACCAAATATTTTGAAGTCAAGTTGTGAAAGCATAATATAGCGACGAGACAAAGCATCAATGAATTCAACCCATGTAGCGTGTCTACGATTCAGTTTAGCTTGACTTTTAATATGTTTCAAAGATTCATGATCAGAATGTATAACAAATTCTTTGGGCCATAAATAATGTTGCCATGTTTCTAAAGTCCGAACAAGAGCATATAATTCTTTATCATAAGTAGAATAATTCAGACTAGGCCCACTCAATTTTTCAGAAAAGTATGCAACGGGTTTGCCATCTTGTAATAACACACCTCCTAATCCAATTCCACTAGCATCACATTCAAGCTCAAAAGTCTTATTAAAATCAGGAAGTTGGAGTAAAGGAGCATGTGTCAACTTATCTTTCAATACAGTGAAGGCGTCTTCCAGTACAGTGAAGGCGTCATTCTTTGTAAGCTCATTGAGAGGTGCAGCAATGGTGCTGAAATCTCTCACAAAACGCCTATAGAATCCAGCGAGGCCAAGAAAACTCCTCACTTGTGTGACCGTTTTGGGCTGCGGCCAACTCTGAATAGCTTCAATCTTGGCTTTATCAACTTCAATTCCCTGTGGAGTAACAACATAGCCAAGAAAACATACTCGGTCGGTGCAAAAGGTGCACTTCCCAAGGTTACCAAACAAACGTGCATCACGTAGAGCAATAAAAACATCACGTAAATGTTCCAAATGTTCTTCCAAAGATCTGCTATAAATCAATATGTCATCAAAGTAAACTACCACAAATCGTCCAATGAAAGCACGTAAAACTTCGTTCATTAATCTAATGAAAGTACTAGGTGCATTAGTTAACCCAAAAGGCATGACTAACCACTCATATAATCCAAACTTAGTTTTAAATACTATTTTCCATTCATCTCCCAATTTCATACGAATTTGATGGTATCCACTACGCAAATCAACTTTGGAGAATATTGTAGAGCCACTCAATTCATCAAGCATATCATCTAGCCTAGGAATAGGATGACGATAACGAATAGTAATATTATTAATGCCTCTACAATCAACACACATACGTGATGTACCATCCTTTTTCGGCACTAGAATAATAGGTACAGCACAAGGACTAAGGGATTCGCGTATATAACCTTTGTCGAGAAGCTCTTGTACTTGACGCATAATCTCCTTCGTCTCCTCTGGATTGGTACGGTATGGTGCACGGTTCGGCAGTGAAGCACCGGGAATTAAGTCAATCTGATGCTCAATCCCTCGAATAGGCGGTAATCCCGGTGGCACGTCTTGTGGAAAGACGTCAGCGAACTCCTGCAAAATGTTAGTGATAGCAGGAGGCAAAGAGGAAGGCACGTCCTCGAATGAAAATAATGCCTCTTTGCACACAAAAGCATAGCAAACAGATTTGCTGAAATCTAGCTCATCAATATCAGATTTGGTGGCAAATAAACATGCACTTTTCAATTTAATTTCAGAAGCAACACTAGATGGTTTATTATTAGGCTTCATTTGTTGCTCAAATTCTTTTGCCACAATCTGATTTTCACTCTTATTCGTCTCCTGTTTTGCTTTATTAGCTCTATTAATATCATCTTTCAAAATGGAATCAGGAGTCATAGGAAGCAAAGTAATATTTTTATCCTTATGAACAAGAGTATAGTGATTGTTTCTACCATGGTGTACAGAATTTTTATCAAATTGCCATGGTCTACCAAGTAATAAGGAACATGCTTGCATAGGTACCACATCATAATCAACATAATCAGCATATGTAGAGATACTAAAATGCACACGAACAGTACGTGTTACCTTAATGATAGAGGCAAAGGTGTCCCGTCTTTCAATGAGATGATGGATATCGCTTTGGTGGCAGTCGACTTTGACGATCCGACTACGAACGTGCGAGGACGTCGCGCCTTAGCAATCGCTAAACCAACTCCGAGAGGTTATTGACCACGCCGGAGCATGATCAACCTGACCACGAGGGTCTGTTTCTTGCGAGCAAACGAAGAACAAGCAAGAAACTGAGATTGCAATCTGGATATTGCGAATATAAGATGAAAGCTTTATTGATCAAGGTGGGGTTCTGTGACGCCTTTGTCTGGTCGTTGAACACAAACGAAGTACGCGAAGTTGCAGCTATGGCGAACTTTTAATCTAAACAAAACCCAAAGTCTAAACGATGCCCTAAGGGCTGTATATATGGAGGAAGAGGGGGGAATTTCGTGGCCCTTGGTAGAGGGGTCCGAAATCAACCCTATCTCTTGTTTCCCCACACATACGGACTCTAAAAATAGCCTATACTTATGTATTTCGAAATTACATGGACCTGGCCCAATAATAAGGTGACGCAGCACCTAAAATAGCCTCGGGACGAAATTTATGAAGTGGCATCTTGTATATTTCGTCCAAGGCTTCATGCACCCATTATGGTGGCTTCAAAGTCCTTAAATCATCACTTGTAACTCCGTTCTTGTTCCCCTTGCGCATGCCATCATCTCCATGCTTGTTCTTGCTCCAATGTTCATCCTTCTCCAAGCTAGGCCCTTCATTTGTAAGCAAAACAAATGTATCCAATTTAGGCAGCATCATATTCTCATGAACATTAGAATCATTACCAAGAAACGAAAGTACCTGGTAATTTAGTTGGCGTGCACGAGCTCTAGTAATTGGTCCAGTATGTATAGCAGCAGGGGCTGTGGGTGTAACAATTGTATTGATGTCCTCATCATTAGCTCTATTAATATCATCTTTCAAAATGGAATCAGGAGTCATAGGAAGCAAAGTAATATTTTTATCCTTATGAACAAGAGTATAGTGATTGTTTCTACCATGGTGTACAGAATTTTTATCAAATTGCCATGGTCTACCAAGTAATAAGGAACATGCTTGCATAGGTACCACATCACAATCAACATAATCAGCATATGTAGAGATACTAAAATGCACACGAACAGTACGTGTTACCTTAACCTTGCCGCTGTTGTTGAACCATTGGATGTAGTAAGGATGTGGATGTGGTCTTGTGGTGAGAGAAAGCTTCTCCACCATCTCCATGCTAGCCAAGTTGTTGCAGCTCCCTCCGTCTATGATGACGCGCACAGAACATTCCTTCACAACTCCCTTGGTATGGAACAAATTGTGCCTCTGATTTTGCTCAGCTTGTGTTATCTGCACACTCAAAACACGTTGAGCAACTAAACATTCATACCTGTCAGCGTCTTCAGGAGCCATGTATTGCGTCTCATGATCAGAATCATCTCCACCATGTTCTTCACGTGTAATAAGAGCCAAAGTCTCCTCATCATAGTCACTAGCGGACTCATATCCACCATCCGCGGTAGCAATCATCACACGCGGAGATTTGCATTCTCTCGCATAATGACCTCCTCCCTTACAACGACGACAAATAATATCACTTGTGTGCCCTGTTGATGCTATGGAAGAAGAAGAACGCTGTGCAGGCCCCGCAGGTGCGCTCTTGGCAGATAATGGTGGTTGTGCCTGTTTTCTTGTATCACGGCTGGAGGTGGCACCTGATGGAGGTGCTGGTGCAGTTGAAGTAGAAGATGCACGTGGTGTCCATGATGAAGGTCGGCCTGCAGAAAAGTTAGTTCGCCCCAATGCTTGTCGATCCTGCACTTCACGTTCAGCTTTACAAGCAAGATGGAATAAACGAGTGATATTAGTATACTCCTTATAGTTTAGAATGGTCTGAATCTCTCTATTTAATCCACCCAGAAAACGTGCAAGCATAGCTTCATTCTCCTCAACAATACCACATCTAATCATGCCAGTTTGTAATTCCTGATAATATTCTTCTACAGAATTTTTTCCTTGTCTTAAGCGCTGTAATTTTTGAAGCAATTCACGTTGATAATATGGTGGAACCCAACGAGTACGCATAGCAGTTTTCAAAGCAGCCCAAGTAGTTGGAATAGGATATAATCTACAATGTTCAGACCACCATACACATGCAAAACTAGTGAAAGCACAAACAGCAGCAGCGACTCGTCTCTCCTCAGGATATTGTAAACATGTAAATCGTTGTTCAGTTTCTAACTCCCAAGTAAGATATATATCAGGAATATATCTGCCCTCAAATGGTGGAATATTCAATTTCAGTTTAGGAATATGGACATCATCTCGTACCTGAGGTGGTGGTGCAGGCCTACCATTACGAATATATACCTGAGGTCGACCTGCTGGTGGTGGTGCAGGTGGCTGCATGTAATGCTGATTTTGATCGACCTCATCCTCATAATCTCCACATAATCGTCCTCCTCCGCATCAGCAGCAGGAGCCACAGAAGTATCAACAGCAGCACCAACAGTTTGGCCAAACACAAGAGGAACATGGCTCGCTCGGCGGAGATCTGTTTCGTGATGTGGAGGTAGTCGTTGTTGTTGTTGTTGTTGTTGTTGGAGAGGTGCGTTAGGTGCAGCGGGTGGTGGTGGTGGAAGACGCGCGAGCAATTCATTAAACTTGTTGTCGAGCTTTGTTTCGAACGTCTTCTCCATGCCATCTATCTTCTCCATGGCCTCTTCAAATCTGTTTAGCACATCTTGCACCTGTCCACTCATCATTTGCTGAAATTTATCATGCAAATCCTTATTCGTCATGTTCTCCCAGTCAGTCTCGTCAGCTTGTGATCCTGGCATGGTTAGCAGCAATAGAAACACACAAGAATATGACCCTACAGACTACTAACAAGAGGTGGTGGTGATAGAGGCGGAGTGTCCCGATCTTTTGATGAGATGATAACTATCGATTTGGTGGAGACGACTTTGACGATCTGACTACAAACGTGCACGACGTTGCGCCTTAGCAATCGCTAAACCAATCTCCTGAGGTTACTGACGATGCCGGAAGCACGGTCAGCCTGACCACGAAGGTCTATTCCTGCAAGCAATCGAAGAACAAGCAAGAATATGATAAAGCAATCTGAATATTGCAAATATATATGAGGTATTGATAATCGTGGGGATCCGTAAGCGGTCTTGGTCTGGTCGTTGGACACAAACGAAGTACACGAAGTTGCAATGGCTAACTTTTAACTAAACAAATCCCAAGGAAAAACTACTAGATGGATCTACTTATATAGGAGCTAGGGGTGGCGGCCAAGGAGGTGGGAGGACGTCCCAAGGCAGCCTAAAACTAAATCTAGGTCGTACAAGGCCAATGGGCCCAAGTGGAGGTGATGTAACACCTTTGGACTTGTAGTTTGCCTCGGATTCTGCTGCAGCATCAGATTGTTTCGTCCACAACTCAACGCTCCAGACGAATTTGAAGGTGATTCCAATTGGGTTGGAAAGTGCACGAAATCTAGTTTCCAACAAAGAAAGAATCACCCAATTCGGAGTCCGTATGAAAAACTTGTGTGCGTTTTGAATCAGGTATGTCTGTGCAGTCCGAATCTGAAGCCAGAATGTGAGAGACTTGGACTCTATCTTCTCTTGGGCCAAAAGTGACGTGAGAGAACTTTTTGGACAGCAAATAAACATCTCTTTCTTCCTTGTCTTCATATGTGGATTGTACAAATGTCCCATACACCTGCAATTAGACAAAACACAAAAGTGTGTGAAGTATTTTTGTTCTGGATAACATAAATAGATTATTGAATAGTTTGCACTAGAAATCACCTGAAAATATGCATATATGCAATATTTTTGGTCATATCCAAGGTAGTCATGTCCTCATCAGGTTCTGTGACACCTTTGGACTTGTAGTTTGACTCGGATTCTGCTGCAGCATCAGATTGTTTCGTCCACAACTCAACGCTCCGGACGAATTTGAAGGTGATTCCAATTGGGTTGGAAAGTGCACGAAATCTAGTTTCCAACAAAAAAAGAAGCACCCAATTTGGAGTCCGTATGAAAAACTTGTGTGCGTTTTGAGTCAGGTATGTCTGTGCAGTCCGAATCTGAATCCAGAACGTGAGAGACTTGGACTCTATCTTCTCTTGGGCCAAAAGTGACGTGAGAGAACTTTTTGAACAGCAAATAAACATCTCTTTCTTCCTTATCGTCATATGTGGATTGTACAAATGTCCCATACACCTGCAATTAGACAAAACACAAAAGTGTGTGAAGTATTTTTGTTCTGGATAACATAAATAGATTATTGAATAGTTTGCACTAGAAATCACCTGACAAATATGCATATATGCAATATTTTTGGTCATATCCAAGGTAGTGATGTCCTCATCAGGTGGTGGGTGTCACAAATTCGTCAAGCAAATCTCAAATTCTTACCAGTTCTTACCCAGCAGCAGGCGGTGATCGGCAACCGTTGTAGTCAAAAACTCTCAAAGCTTGGATAGAGCGATTACCAGGGAGAGTCAAACGCACGACGTAGATGTATGTGGAGCTGGGAAGGCTTATAATATGGTAGCAAAAAGGGTCAGCAATAATCAATTCAGAGATGCAAAGTTGAATACACGCTCAACGACGGTATTGTGCTGGTCCTAGGCTAGACTGTGCTAGAGACGCGAGCCTAGAACACCAACAAAATCACGGCGCGGCACGTAAACAAGGGAAAAGCACACTCTGGATTTTTTTTTTGCTCTTTTTTTTGCGCTGTTGTTTTTGCGCTGCTTTTTTTTTGCGAAAAATCACTATAATGGCGAGTGTCTCAAAACTCTTCCTATGTCAAACTGACAGGATGGGCACGAAATTTTTTCGACCAATTTTTTTTTCGACTGCCCGGACCCAAAAACTGGAAACGGGTCAAAAAAAACTTCCTATAATGGCACCTGTCACAAAACACTCAGAAACACCTAAAAATAGGATAGCCAGAAATTTTTTCGAAAAATGCGTTTTCGAAAAATTTTGGGCCTAAACGGAGGGTGGTTTCCGGACTCTTTTTTTTCCGAAACCTACGCCGGCAAGGAAACACGAATCAGAATCTAGATGGATCTCGAAAACAAACCTAATATGACAAGAACTTGGATTGGTGGTGGATATATGGTGGTGGTATATGGCAGCGGTGGTAGTATATGGATATGGATCGGTGGTGGTATATGGACACGGATTGGTGGTGGTATATGGATACGGAGTCGGAGCGGTGGTTGATAGAGGCGGGGTGTCCCGATCTTTCGATGAGATGACAACTATCGATTTGATGGAGACGACTTTGACGATCCGACTACAAACATGCACGACGTTGCGCCTTAGCAATCGCTAAACCAATCTCCTGAGGTTATTGACCACGCCGGAAGCACGGTCAACCTGACCACGAAGGTCTATTCCTGCAAGCAATCGAAGCACAAGCAAGAATATGATAAAAGCAATCTGAATATTGCGAGTATATATGAAGTTTTGATAAAGATGGGGATCCGTAAGCGGTCTTGGTCTGGTCCTTGGACACAAACGAAGTACACGAAGTTGCAATGGCTAACTTTTAACTAAACAAATCCCCAGGGAAAAGCTACTAGATGGATCTACTTATATAGGAGCAAGGGGTGGCGGCCAAGAAGGTGGGAGGACGTCCCAAGGCAGCCTAAAACTAAATCTAGGTCGTACAAGGCCAATGGGCCCAAGTGGAGGTGATGTAACACCTTTTGACTTGTAGTTTGACTCGGATTCTGCTGCAGCATCAGATTGTTTCGTCCACAACTCAACGCTCCGGACGAATTTGAAGGTGATTCCAATTGGGTTGGAAAGTGCACGAAATCTAGTTTCCAACAAAAAAAGAATCAACCAATTCGGAGTCCGTATGAAAAACTTGTGTGCGTTTTGAGTCAGGTATGTCTGTGCAGTCCGAATCTGAATCCAGAACGTGAGAGACTTGGACTCTATCTTCTCTTGGGCCAAAAGTGACGTGAGAGAACTTTTTGGACAGCAAATAAACATCTCTTTCTTCCTTATCTTCATATGTGGATTGTACAAATGTCCCATACACCTGCAATTAGACAAAACACAAAATTGTGTGAAGTATTTTTGTTCTGGATAACATAAATAGATTATTGAATAGTTTGCACTAGAAATCACCTGACAAATATGCATATATGCAATATTTTTGGTCATATCCAAGGTAGTCATGTCCTCATCATCCTCCCCTTCTTGAAAATAAAGCCGTCCTCGGCGTTGCTTAATCTGAAATGTGGCTAACAAAAGAGACAAGGTGTACATGTTGTATATGTATATGTCATCCATTTTTACTTCCCTTGATTTTTGCATATATGACACATGAATAGATGAGTAACTTGCATAGTTCATAAAATCTAAAGCCAAAAAATTAGCACAAGAAGTAGAAGGCATGAAAATATTGCAACTCAGTTTGCACATATAAGTGAAGCTCTTATTCATTTCAAAAGATTGACAATGTTCATCATTAAACCATCCCAACATTGGTGAATAAACCTTACTTGCATCAAATTTACATGCTACAACATGCTTAAATAAGCAAACATGGAATAAGTCATTCAACACAGAATCATCACCAAGATTAGAGGTCATATGAAAATGATTAAACATTGGTTCTTTTGCATCAATAGTTAATTCAATGGGTGCACTCAAAATTGTTGGTATTTCAGTTGTTTGATCACATGGCAAAGTCAAATTATCAACGTAGTCCTCTAAAATAGGTGGTGTGATCAAAGTAGTGGGTAGCTCATCAGATGGTGCATTCAAATTGACAAGGCATTCATCATTCTCATGTAGAGATGGAAGATCAGTACCTTTGTCATTACCTCTTATGATCAACTCAGATGATGTAGCCACTCTCGGGGGCGATGTGTCACATGGCGGAGGTGATGTAGTCCTGACAACAACGGATGTGGTTGTCATAGTATGCCTAGTAGTTGAAGGAACAATCATATCAACTCTTGGAATGTGCACCGTGCGCTTGTTCTCCTCGTGGCCAACACGTCGTTTTATTTCCTGTTCAGCTTTGCAAGCAAGATGAAACAAATGGTCCATAGGATAACACTCTTCATGAATTAGTATCTCTTGAATATCACGGTTTAATCCTCTCCAAAATCTATCCATAAAATCATCTTCACTTTCTTCTAAAGAGGAATGCAACAAGGTAGTTTGTAAATCATCATAATATTTTGTTACAGTTTCACTACCTTGTTTTAAGTGTTGCAACTTCTTAATCATGTCACGAGTATAATAAGCAGGGACGAAAGTATGTCGCATGGCAAGTTTCAAATCATCCCAAGTAGTAGGTATATAATCAGGGTGTAACCGACAATATTCACTCCACCAAACCAAAGCATAACCAGTGAAAGAACCAACCGCAACCTTAACCTTTTTATGTTCATCGAAATTATGGGAAGCAAATATATTTTTTATGTTGAACTCCCATTCAATATATAAAGCAGGTTTAAAACGGCCATTAAATGGTGCTATAGATACATTAACCTGATCATGTGCATTTGGATGTTTGTGCACCTCTCGTGACGGTTGTGGTATTTGCAAAGGTGGTGGCACGTCTCCCGCGATCGACAAAGACCATGAATTGACTCTGGATCCTGTCATGATTAGTAGAACAAGAAACAAAACCCAAAAATAATGTGCCTATAACTACTAGGATGTGGTGGTAAAACGCTCACAGTAAAGCAAATATCAATGTCTTACAAGTTTTACCATGCAGCAGGCGGTGATCGGCAACCAGCGGTGTCAAGTAACTCTGAATATTGAGTAAAGCGATTGCCAGGGGAGCGTACGTATACACGGTGTAGAAATATGTGGAGCTGGGTTGGCTATATATGGTAGCAAAAGATTAGCAATAATCAATTCAAAGATGCAATATTGAATAAACGCTCAACGACGGTACTGTGCTGGTCCTAGGCTAGAACGAACTAGAGACGCGAGCCTAGAACACTAATGAGGTCACGTCGTAGCACAACCAGCATCAATGAAGGATACTAAGTAGCTCTGGACAGCAAGATATAAGTGAAGATCACAACGGCAGTAAAGATAATGATGTGAAACAACAGCCAAGCTGTTTTACTGAACAGTGCACAAAACAGATTCCAATCCGAATTCAACTACGAGATTGAGTCTAAAAAGATCTGAATTTTGTTTTTTTTTCTCTTTTTTTTCTCGCACTTTTTTTTTCTTTCTCTCCTTTTTTTTCTCTGACTTTTTTTTCTCTTTTTTTTTCTCTCGTTTTTTTCTCTCTTTTTTTCACCCTCTTTCCAAAACAAACTAGATAAGATGCAGATTGGATCAAGTGAAGATGTGAACGATCTCAACTATTATTATGACAATGAATGGTGGGTAGCACGTGGTGGAAATTGATGGATGGGTGGTGGACAGCGGAAGAGATAATGATGCAGCGGTGGCATGACTAATGTGAACAGAACTCGAAACTCTAAACGAACTAGACACTAAGACCAGCAACTCGACACGACGATGCAACCGATAATTCAACTATGCAAGCAATGAAAAGAAAATTGCAAAGGCTCAGACTGGCTTGGACCAAGGATGAATAGATCTAACTCTTTTTTGTGGCTTCTTCTTGGACAATAGGTAAGAAAATAAATCTAATCTAGGAAAATTGGAAATTCTCACCGAGCAACCTGAAAACTGATACCACTTGATAGAGGCGGGGGTGTCCCGATCTTTCGATGGGATGATAACTATCGATTTGGTGGAGCCGACTTTGACGATCCGACTACGAACATGCACGACGTTGCGCCTTAGCAATCGCTAAACCAATCTCCTGAGGTTATTGACCACGCCGGAGCACGATCAACCTGACCACGAAGGTCTATTCCTGCAAGCAATCGAAGAACGAGCAAGAATATGATAAAAGCAATCTGAATATTGCAAATATATATGAAGTATTGATAATGGTGGGGATCCGTAAGCGTTCTTGGTCTGGTCGTTGGACACAAACGAAGTACACGAAGCTGCAATGGCTAACTTTTAACTAAACAAATCCCAAGGGAAAAGCTACTAGATGGATCTACTTATATAGGAGCAAGGGGTGGCGGCCAAGGACGTGGGAGGACGTCCCAAGGCAGCCTAAAACTAAATCTAGGTCGTACAAGGCCAATGGGCCCAAGTGGAGGTGATGTAACACCTTTGGACTTGTAGTTTGACTCGGATTCTGCTGCAGCATCAGATTGTTTCGTCCACAACTCAACGCTCCGGACGAATTTGAAGGTGATTCCAATTGGGTTGGAAAGTGCACGAAATCTAGTTTCCAACAAAAAAAGAATCACCCAATTCGGAGTCCGTATGAAAAACTTGTGTGCGTTTTGAGTCAGGTATGTCTGTGCAGTCCGAATCTTAATCCAGAACGTGAGAGACTTGGACTCTATCTTCTCTTGGGCCAAAAGTGACGTGAGAGAACTTTTTGGACAGCAAATAAACATCTCTTTCTTCCTTATCTTCATATGTGGATTGTACAAATGTCCCATACACCTGCAATTAGACAAAACACAAAAGTGTGTGAAGTATTTTTGTTCTGGATAACATAAATAGATTATTGAATAGTTTGCACTAGAAATCACCTGACAAATATGCATATATGCAATATTTTTGGTCATATCCAAGGTAGTCATGTCCTCATCAGTGGTGGTAGATGGCAGGGGCGATGATGAGGACATCAATACCATTGTTACACCCACAGCCCCTACTGCTACATATACGGGACCAATTACTAGAGCTCGCGCACGCCAATTAAATTATCAGGTACTTTCGTTTCTTGGTAATGATTCTAATGTTCATGAGAATATGATGCTGCCTAAATTGGATACATTTGTTTTGCTTACAAATGAAGGGCCTAGCTTGGAGAAGGATGAACATTGGAGCAAGAACAAGCATGGAGATAATGCCATGCGCAAGGGGAACAAGAACGGAGTTACAAGTGATGATTTCAGGACTTTGAAGCCACCATAATGGGTGCATGAAGCCTTGGACGAAATATACAAGATGCCACTTCATAAATTTCGTCCCGAGGCTATTATAGGTGCTGCGTCACCTTTTTATTGGGCCAGGCCCATGTAATTTCGAAATACATAAGAATAGGCTATTGTTAGAGTCCGTATGTGTGGGGAAACAAGAGATAGGGATGATTTCGGACCCCTCCACCAAGGGCCACGAAATTCCCCTCTCTTCCTCCATATATACAGCCCTTAGGGCACCGTTTAGATTTTGGGTTTTATTTAGATTAAAAGTTCGCCATAGCTGCAACTTCGCGTACTTCGTTTGTGTTCAACGACCAGACAAAGGCGTCACAGAACCCCACCTTGATCAATAAAGCTTTCATCTTATATTCGCAATATCCAGATTGCAATCTTAGTTTCTTGCTTGTTCTTCGTTTGCTCGCAGGAAACAGACCCTCGTGGTCAGGTTGATCGTGCTCCGGCGTGGTCAATAACCTCTCGGAGTTGGTTTAGCGATTGCTAAGGCGCGACGTCCTCGCACGTTCGTAGTCGGATCGTCAAAGTCGACTTCCACCAAAGCAATATCCATCATCTCATCGAAAGACGGGACACCTTTGCCTCTATCAAGTGGTATCGGATTTCCAGGTTGCTCGGTGAGATTTTACAGTTTTTCGTAGTTTAGATCGAGTATGTTCTTCATGCCTATAGTCCACGAAAAAGCCAAAAAAAAATTAGGGTTAGTTCATCCCATCCGAACCAATCTGAGCCTTGCATAATCTTTTCTGTATTTGCTTTGTTGAATTTGCGGTTGCATCATCGTGTCCAGTTGCTGGTCTTAGCGTCTAGTCTTTTAGAGTTTCGAGTTCTGTTCACAGGTTGTCACGTCGCCGCTGGCATATATCACCACCGCATCATCATCGTCGCTGTTTCCATATACCACCACCACATATTCACCGCCAATCCGAATCCATATACGCCACCACATATCCGCCGCCATCACGCCAATCCGAGTTCACCTGCAACATATATCCGCCACCTGTCCGTGTTCCACCAGATTCATCTCCGCCACCAGTCCGAGTTCCACCAGATTCATCTCCGCCACCAGTCCTAGTCCGAGTCTAGTAATTGTTGCATTGTTCTCGATTTCCAGATCACGCGATACTCCGAGTCGTGACAGAGAAGGACTCCCCAACTTCCGAGCCATCCGCAGAAGAAAAATAGTTCCAATTTCAAAAAAAAAAGAAAAAAACTAAGTCTGGAAAATTCTGGCTAGGCAGTTTTTAGACCATTTGTAGACTTTTTCGAAAAAAAATTGTTGCGGAGCAAAAAAAAAAGAGGAAAAAAGTGCAAAAAAAGAGAAAAAAATTTCAGAGTGTGCTCCTGCCTTGTTTACGTGCCGCGCCGTGATTTTGTTGGTGTTCTAGGCTCGCGTCTCTAGCACAGTCTAGCCTAGGACCAGCACAGTACCGTCGTTGAGCGTTTATTCAACTTTGCATCTCTGAATTGATTATTGCTGACCCTTTTTGCTACCGTATTATAAGCCTTCCCAGCTCCACATACATCTACGTCGTGCGTTTGACTCTCCCTGGTAATTGCTCTATCCAAGCTTTGAGAGTTTTGACTACAACGGTTGCCGATCACCGCCTGTTGCTGGGTAAGAACTGGTAAGAATTTGAGTTTTGCTTGACGGATTTGTGACACCCACCACCACCACTTGTTCGTAGTCTGTAGGATCATATTTTTGTGTGTTTCTATTGTTGCTAGCCATGCCAGGATCACAAGCTGATGAGATTGACTGGGAGAATTTATCGAACAAGGAGCTTCATGATAAGTTTCAGCAAATGATGACTGAACAGGTGCAAGATGTGCTGAACAATTTTGAAGATGCCATGGAGAAGATCACTGGCCTTGAGAAGATGTTCGAAACAAAGCTCGATAACAAGTTTAATGAATTGCTCGCGCATCTTCCACCACCACCACCCGCTGCACCTAACGCACCTCTCCAACAACAACAACAACGACTACCTCCACATCGCGAAATAGACCTTCGCCGAGCGAGCCGTGTTCCTCTTGTGTTTGGCCAAACTGTTGGTGCTGCTGTTGATACTTCTGTGGCTCCTGCTGCTGATGCGGAGGAGGATGATTATGTGGGAGATTATGAGGATGAGGTTGATCAAAATCAGCACTACGTGCAGCCACCTGCACCACCACCAGCAGGTCGACCTCAGATATATATTCGTAATGCTAGGCCTGCACCACCACCTCAGGTACGAGATGATGTCCATATTCCTAAACTGAAATTGAATATTCCACCATTTGAGGGTAGATATGTTCCTGATATATATCTTACTTGGGAGTTAGAAACTGAACAACGATTTACATGTTTACAATATCCTGAGGAGAGACGAGTTGCTGCTGCTGTTTGTGCTTTCACTAGTTTTGCATGTGTATGGTGGTCTGAACATTGTAGATTATATCCTATTCCAACTACTTGGGCTGCTTTGAAAACTACTATGCGTACTCGTTTGGTTCCACCATATTATCAACGTGAATTGCTTCAAAAATTACAGCGTTTAAGACAAGGGAAAAGTTCTGTAGAAGAATATTATCAGGAATTACAAACTGGCATGATTAGATGTGGTATTGTTGAGGAGAATGAAGCTATGCTTGCTTGTTTTCTGGGTGGATTAAATAGAGAGATTCAGACCATTCTAGACTATAAGGAGTATACTAATATCACTCGTTTATTCCATCTTGCTTGTAAAGCTGAACGTGAAGTGCAGGATCGACAAGCATTGGGGCGAACTAACTTTTCTGCAGGCCGACCTTCATCATGGACACCACGTGCATCTTCTACTTCAACTGCACCAGCACCTCCATCCGGTGCCACCTCTAGCCGTGATACAAGAAAACAGGCACAACCACCATTATCTGCCAAGAGCGCACCTGCGGGGCCTGCACAGTGTTCTTCTTCTTCCATGGCATCAACAGGGCACACAAGTGATATTATTTGTCGTTGTTGTAAGGGAGGAGGTCATTATGCGAGAGAATGCAAATCTCCGCGTGTGATGATTGCTACCGCGGATGGTGGATATGAGTCCGCTAGTGACTATGATGAGGTGACTTTGGCTCTTATAACACGTGAAGAACATGGTGGAGATGATTCTGATCATGAGACGCAATACATGGCTCCTGAAGACGCTGACATGTATGAATGTTTAGTTGCTCAACGTGTTTTGAGTGTGCAGATCACACAAGCTGAGCAAAATCAGAGGCACAATTTGTTCCATACCAAGGGAGTTGTGAAGGAACATTCTGTGCGCGTCATCATAGACGGAGGGAGCTGCAACAACTTGGCTAGCATGGAGATGGTGGAGAAGCTTTCTCTCACCACAAGACCACATCCACATCCTTACTACATCCAATGGTTCAACAACAGCGGCAAGGTTAAGGTAACACGTACTGTTTGTGTGCATTTTAGTATCTCTAATATGCTGATTATGTTGATTGTGATGTGGTACCTATGCAAGCATGTTCCTTATTACTTGGTAGACCATGGCAATTTGATAAAAATTCTGTACACCATGGTAGAAACAATCACTATACTCTTGTTCATAAGGATAAAAATATTACTTTGCTTCCTATGACTCCTGATTCCATTTTGAAAGATGGTATTAATAGAGCTAATAAAGCAAAACAGGAGACGAATAAGAGTGAAAATCAGATTGTGGCAAAAGAATTTGAGTAGCAAATTAAGCCTAATAATAAACCATCTAGTGTTGCTTCTGAAATTAAATTGAAAAGTGCATGTTTATTTGCCACCAAATCTGATATTGATGAGCTAGATTTCAACAAATCTGTTTGCTATGCTTTTGTGTGCAAAGAGGCATTATTTTCATTCGAGGACGTGCCTTCCTCTTTGCCTCCTGCTGTCACTAACATTTTGCAGGAGTTCGCTGACGTCTTTCCACAAGACGTGCCACCGGGATTACCGCCTATTCGAGGGATTGAGCATCAGATTGACTTAATTCCCGGTGCTTCACTACCAAACCGTGCACCATACCGTACCAATCCAGAGGAGACGAAGGAGATTATGCGTCAAGTACAAGAGCTTCTCGACAAAGGTTATATACGCGAATCTCTTAGTCCTTGTGCTGTTCCTATTATTGTAGTGCCGAAAAAGGATGGTACATCACGTATGTGTGTTGATTGTAGAGGCATTAATAATATTACTATTCGTTATGGTCATCCTATTCCTAGGCTAGATGATATGCTTGATGAATTGAGTGGCTCTACAATATTCTCCAAAGTTGATTTGCGTAGTGGATACCATCAAATTCGTATGAAATTGGGAGATGAATGGAAAACAGCATTCAAAACTAAGTTTGGATTATATGAGTGGTTAGTCATGCCTTTTGGGTTAACTAATGCACCTAGTACTTTCATGAGATTAATGAACGAAGTTTTACGTGCTTTCATTGGACGATTTGTGGTAGTTTACTTTGATGACATATTGATTTATAGCAGATCTTTGGAAGAACATTTGGAACATTTACGTGCTGTTTTTATTGCTCTACGTGATGCACGTTTGTTTGGTAACCTTGGGAAATGCACCTTTTGCACCGACCGAGTATCTTTTCTTGGCTATGTTGTTACTCCACAGGGAATTGAAGTTGATAAAGCCAAGATTGAAGCTATTGTGAGTTGGCCGCAACCCAAAACGGTCACACAAGTGAGGAGTTTCTTGGCCTCGCTGGATTCTATAGGCGTTTTGTGAGAGATTTTAGCACCATTGCTGCACCTCTCAATGAGCTTACAAAGAAAGATGTGCCTTTTCTTTGGGGTACTGCACAGGAAGAAGCCTTCTCGGTATTGAAAGATAAGTTGACACATGCTCCTTTACTCCAACTTCCTGATTTTAATAAGACTTTTGAGCTTGAATCTGATGCTAGTGGAATTGGATTAGGCGGTGTGTTATTACAAGATGGCAAACCTGTTGCATACTTTTCTGAAAAATTGAGTGGGCCTAGTCTTAATTATTCTACTTATGATAAAGAATTATATGCTCTTGTTTGGACTTTAGAAACATGGCAACATTATTTATGGCCCAAAGAATTTGTTATACATTCTGATCATGAATCTTTGAAACATATTAAAAGTCAAGCTAAACTGAATCGTAGACATGCTAAATGGGTTGAATTCATTGAGACTTTTCCTTATGTCATTAAACACAAGAAGGGAAAAGAAAATGTTATTGCTGATGCATTGTCTCGCCGCTATACTATGCTTTCACAACTTGACTTCAAAATATTTGGTTTGGAGACCATCAAAGATCAATATGTGCATGATGCTGGTTTTAAAGATGTAATGCAGAATTGTAAAGAAGGAAGAATGTGGAACAAGTTCGTCGTTAACGATGGATTTGTGTTTCGTGCTAACAAGCTATGCATTCCAGCTAGCTCCGTTCGTCTTTTGTTGTTGCAGGAGGCGCATGGAGGAGGATTAATGGGACACTTTGGCGTGAAGATGATGAGGACATCAATACAATTGTTACACCCACAGCCCCTGCTGCTATACATACTGGACCAATTACTAGAGCTCGTGCACGCCAACTAAATTACCAGGTACTTTCGTTTCTTGGTAATGATTCTAATGTTCATGAGAATATGATGCTGCCTAAATTGGATACATTTGTTTTGCTTACAAATGAAGGGCCTAGCTTGGAGAAGGATGAACATTGGAGCAAGAACAAGCATGGAGATGATGGCATGCGCAAGGGGAACAAGAACGGAGTTACAAGTGATGATTTCAGGACTTTGAAGCCACCATAATGGGTGCATGAAGCCTTGGACGAAATATACAAGATGCCACTTCATAAATTTCGTCCCGGGGCTATTTTAGGTGCTGCGTCACCTTATTATTGGGCCAGGCCC